>NW_010143197.1:2028-5631 GCF_000699245.1 Pterocles gutturalis
GAAGGAGCAGGAACATTTCCTGCACCTGAGCGGTGTTATTGCAAAGCCTTTGCACAGCTCAGCTGCTGCCACCGGCCTTGGCTCCCCCAGCGCGACGGCCCCGTGCGGGTGCAAAGGTCCCACTCCTCGCCCCTCCCATCCCCTGACTTTGACCCATCTTGTCGGTACTCAGCACCCATGCTCCACGTTTGGCACACCTCCACACTCCCGCCCAGCTTTTCTCAGCCACATCCAGGGCAGAGGGAATTTATTCAATGTACGATGGGTTGGTTTTTTTTGTTTGTTTTTTGTTTTTTTTTTTTCTTCCCTTTGGCAGGAGCACCTCGCAGCACAGCCGGAGCTGCAGGATGAATGCTCCTGCAGCATGTGCTGAGCTGAATGGCACAGCACGCAGCCCTCCAGCCTGCTACTGCTGGAATTAATTGCACTGTAGCCGCTTTTGCGCCGGGCACGCGCAGCTCTGCTGCGCCCCGCAAGCACCAAGCCATGCTGCACGCAGGAGGATATTTCCTTCAGGGAAATGGAGACGGATCCAGAGCAGCCCCCTGGGTGAGATACGAGGCTGCCTGGCAATGCTGCAAGCACCCTTTGCCTGCTCGAGCATGGCAGCTCTCTTCCCTAATGTCATTATTTTGGCATTTGCAGGAAGAAGGTGGCATACTGGGATCCACTGGGAATCTGCTGGGCTCCATCCCAGCCATGGGGTGAGGGAGCTGGAGTCCCGGCTCCCTAGGGGCACGTGGCCAGGAGGCAAAGAGGGGAGTGATGCCCGTCCCATGGTGGGATGCACAGTTCACTGCAGTCAAAATATTTATTTATGAAACTGGGTGATATGGAGCCTGGCGCATCCCTTTATCCGGCGCCTTCCCGGGACACCACGGTGAGGGTGACAGGCATGAGTGCAGCCGCGCTTGGTGGAAGCGGAGCCATGTCAGCCCAAAGGTCAACTCTGGCTTCAGCCATCAGCAGCGTTTTGGGGTGCCCTGCGGTGGGGATATAGCACTGTGCTGCTGGCTCCAGGGCAATGGGACGCTGGCTTGGCCAGTGGCCCAAGGAACCACATCTGAGCACCAGGCAAGGTGGAAAAAAAATAATTATTCGGCCATTTAAAGTAATTGCAGGTTGGCAAAAAGTCTCTCCTTGATGGATAAGTAAGTTGGTTTGGTGGCAATTTCTTTTTCCTAGTTTTAGTTTCCTTCACGAGCAGGTTCCAGTTTAAATCCCTGGAGGATGCAGGAGGCTCAGCCTGCTGGGGCAATTAGGGGGCCTGGAAAACGTTTTAGCGAGAACTATTATGTATACAGTCGTAACTCACATTCGAAACACGCAGCCGGGATGCAATCCATCTTCGGATGTGCCCGAAATCTGGGAAAGAGGAAAAAACAGAGTGGGGCAAATTATTTAAGTACTTTTTCCTTAACATAAAGCACTTCCCTTTAGCAATAAGCAACTCGCCATGTAATTTTTGCTGGGTTCATGATGGTTGTGCTGGGGGGTGGATTGCCAGCCCCAGGGCTGAGACAATAGATTCACATCTGGTAGATGGGGAGCTCAGAGAGCGAGGCTGCTTTGTTCCGCCCGTCTGACCAGCACAGCATCGCCCTGGCTCTCCCCGCATCATTTCCCCCTGGGGAAAGTAGGGATGCTGATGCTGCTCGCCTGGTCAGCGTGCCCAAGCCACCCCTCGCTGGGCTGGCTGCCTTCTTCCCACAGCTCCCCGCCCCAAAGCCAGAATTTCAGGTCAAACAGGATTGGGATGAAAACGGGGTTAGCTCCCGGCTGCAGGAGGCAGGTGAGGTTTTGCAAAACTCTGTCACAGCCTGCGCCTGGCCCTGCCATCCCAGGAGCAGTTGATGAGCAGTGAATCATTTGTTTTGGTTTCTCCCCACCGGGCGCTTGGCTGCAGCATCTCCTGCAGGAGAGGTGGGTGTGGGAGAGACGCACGGCTCAAGGGCTGGAGCCTCTCCCACCAGCCGTGGGAACCAGCGTCCCACCGGTCCCTGGCCCTCCAGCAGCATCTCCCCCACTTTGCTGCCATCTGGGATTTTGTGTGGGTCACACCTCCAGTGTCCCCATCACCCTGGGATGCACCATGGGGATGGCTGAGGAGGGGTTGCTGGAGATGAAGACTCAAGAGGGAGCTCAGCTTGGCGTCTTGCTGAAGGAACAGGCTCAGGCAGGTGTCTGGCAGTCCCTGGGGACACCCCATCCTCTGCCTCTTCCTCACCAGCTCTCCATCCCTTACCTCCCCCCAGCCCAGCATCCTTCTCCCATCCTCCCTCAGCCCATGCCACCAGGCATCGAGGGAGCAATCTTCCCAACAGCCGAGGTGGGATGCTCACCTGGCAACAGTGTGCCAGATTTTCCGGAGGCTGGAAATGGATTTTCACTGGGATTTGGGAAGAAACTGTTGAAATCCTCTTCCTTCAGCAGGCTTTGAGAGCTCGTGGTTCTCTGCCTAGACAATAGTTTTTATGAGGAAGCTTTGGGATTTTTTCCCCCTTCTTTTTTTTTTTTCTATTTTACCCCTGAAAAGGGGTATTGGGCACGGGAGAAAACAGCTCTAAGCTGAAGCAAAAGAAGTCTTTCTCAGTTTTTCCCCAGAGGGAGCTGGGTGGGAAAACCAGTAAGAAAGGCAGAATGGAAGAAACCCCCCAGCATCGTTCCAGCCACGCCAGGCTCTTCCTCTCACTCCCACCAGGACCAAGCGCTCCAGAGCTGCTAGAAGAGCAAGCACCTGAGCTAGTGAAGCATCTTGCCACCAATTATAGTTAACTGAGCCAAAATCCGCGCTGTTTAGGTAGTTTTGCAAAAGTTTCTCTGCTGACAGCTTTGGTTGAGCTGATTTTTTGCGGTAGGAGAAGGGGATGAACTCGGTGCTGCTTATGCAATGCGGAGAGTGAGATTTTTTATCATCCCAGGGTTTTATACCTCTAAGAAATGACCTTTCTGGGAAAGATTTTGCCACCAGTAACTGTGGGAGCTCGAAACTCTTCTTGAGCAAGCTGCCAGCTGCATGTCCAGAGAGATGAGAGTTAAGACATCCGGCATCCGTATCGGTGGGGAGGAAGGTTCCCTTGATTCCCTAAGCACCAGAAAAACCTAAGCTTCTAAACCCTAATCCCTCTCTAAGCTGGAGTTGCCAGGCCAGGGCCAAGGACAGAGAAAAACGCTGCTGCGTTAGCCAAACCGGCCACCCGGCTCTTTTGAGAGGATGGAGGTGAGCCCACCCCGTCCAGCCAAGAGCTGACCCATGGGCCAGGGCTCCCCCTGAACCTCACAACTTCTGTGTCACTCTTTGCCATGCCATCCTCTGAGACCGTGCTGATATTACATCTGTCCTTTCCCAGCTTGGGTCTTTTAGAGGAATAGAGTCCTGCGGGGTCGTCCAAGTGGCCCCCCCACTGCTCCCAGTTCAGCAAGGGGATGTGTGGGGTGGGCAGAGCTGGCAGGTGAACTGCAGGCAGGATGGAATCATAGAATCACAGAGTGGTTTGGGTTGGAAAGGACCTTAAGGATCATCCAGTGCCACCCCCTGCCATGGGCAGGGACACCTCCCACCAGCCCAGGTTGCCCAAAGCCTCATCCAGCCTGGCCTTGAAC
>NW_010143198.1:0-24127 GCF_000699245.1 Pterocles gutturalis
ATATATAAATAGATATAATACACATATTTATAAAATCATTGCAGGAGTTGATAGCAGCCTTTGAAAAAAAAGCTTTCTGAAGAATAAAATTTGAGAGGAAAAACAAGGTAAGAAGAGAAGAGATGTTTATCCTTGGAGGAAAAAGGGTAGGGGAGAACAATCAAAATGCTGTAAAGAATTATGGTATGTGATGTCCCCAAACCCTCTAGCTTGGCAGACTTTATTTTCTTGTCTCTGACGATTCATTCCCTCACGCATATGATACATCATGTCTTTCAACTCAAACAACAAAACAGGGTTGGTTTGGTTTTTGTTGTTGTTGTTGTAGGGTTTTTTTGGGGTTTGTTTGCTTCTTTAATATTGTGTTTCCTCTAGAGAGGATCTTAAATAATACCAACTTGGAACATATTTCACAAAATGTTGCAGATACAAACCAACGACGGGTTATTTTTACTGCAACCAACTGGCCTCCCACAAAGCATTCCAGATACTGGGACACATAAGGATGGATGCAACATCACTTAGAATCTTTTGCAAATTAACACATGTAGGTAACTAAACTATTCAGCATCTAAACTCCCACCTCTAGGAAGACTCCACAACTCTTTCATACCTCTGAGGTCAAATTAGTCTCCCTGTCAATAACATCACAGGGCAAATGAAGGAAAAGTGCTCAGCCTTTTCAGAAAAAAGCACAACAATATAGAACTCTCAGCTTGCCCAGTGGGAATTGGTGTAATAATTAAGACTGCGTCAAAACTGGATAAACAATCAGGTAAGGATTTGGCAAACTCTTTCTTTTCAGCTTGAGTCTGCTGGGGAGAGCCCAGACAGCACCTCCAGTTCCCGTACCACATACCTGAATAAGGCAGGCACTGGTCACAGCTCTTTACTTAAGGTTGAGCTACATTTTCCACTTCCAACAGTGATTCAACACTTCCAGATGAAGCTATCGTCCTTTTGGACAGCACTTGCTCATCATTTCCAGAGCATTTATGAATAGACCATTAACCGGTTGAGTTACATAGGCCTTAAAATTTATTTCTTCAGTCATCCCACCTGTGTTCCAGTGGTGTTGCAAGGGGAAAGGACGTGAAACGATACAGCAGGAGTGCTGCACTTTGGACTACACATCTTCACATATAAAATCATATTGTTACTCCAATTAGACACCAAAGCACAGATGTGATTGTTCAGGTGTGCTGGCGTACATATTACCTTTAAAGGTCTTTTATGGTAAATTTAACTATTACTTTCCTCTCTTTAGCTTGATTTTACTTATTGCTTAAATGATGCAGTTGAGGGTATCTATTAGCAGGCTCGACTGCTTTAACACTGCTTCCCCCTTCCACGCCATGTACTAAGAAGGTATAAAGAAAGTTAGTGCTACACCATGGCTTCAACTACAGCCATGTTTTATTGCTGCCCCCCCTAACTTACAAACAGTATTCAAAGTAAGGCACAAAGTGAAACAACAACAAGGTATTTCAAGACATGACCAGAACTACTTTTCATATAGATTTTTTTTATACAAAAATTAAAGTTACCAGCAGTCGAAGCACTAAGGTCTGCTGGGCTGTACAAAAAGCACAATCACCATGTTTGGTGATATGGACACACAGCAATGCCTTGAGCAGCTACACCCTCCAAACACTGAAGAACAAATGCTGTACGTCAGATAACGATACTGATTTTTTCACAACCCCTTGCTAACAGCCGCTGGCACTTGGTGCTTCTAAATAAAACTGCCTATACACACCATGACCCCCAAAGTACAAGGAGGTTTTGATTTTGTGTCTCACAAGTCTCAGGTTAACAGTACTACTGGAAATACTATGTACTGGGAGAAAGGAATAGGCTCTGGTCTCTCGATTAACACAGCTGTGATTTATCCTGACCTCCAAATTAAGGACTTTGCCTTGGGGAACACAAAGAATGGCTCAAATGCTTCTTTGCTCTTTTTGCATAGCAGCGATACTGCTGTGCAGCGCATTTCATGTCACTGATGAAAGTCACAATGGCAGGTTGCAATACTCTGCCTTGAAAAGGACAACAAAAAGTACGAGTTAAAACGGCTGTCTTCATAGGCGAGAAAGAGCACGCGACACCCTGGTTGTTCATAAATGCATATTCTCAGGAGGACTCAGAGAGGCAAGAGATAAGTATCATATTGGCACCATCAAGGGTGTGGTAGATGAACACAGACTAAATGGCTGTTGCTGCTCCCTGCCTGTGGAAGCCTGTCAAGCCTGCTGACAAAACCACACTCATCTGGCTTCAAGTCTTGATGCTCAATGCATAGCATCAGGATAGACGAGGAAGCCGTACAACACACAGCAGGTCAGGCCAAGATGATTTGCAAACTGTGAAATTCAATACCCCTATTAGGTCCTCAGGGTGCTTCCCTCTTCTGCTCAGGATCAGCCATTTCAGTTCTCTGTACAGGACCTGCAGACTAGAAGCATATGGCCTTCATGCTAATTAATGTTACTAGTCTTCCCAAAATTTCCATGGAACGTCTGATCTCTCTCACATTCATGTCCTAGCAGCAACAGCCCTCAGGGATGCACACTGCACGGAGAGCAGTGAGCAACAGCAATTTAAAAAAAAAAAAAAAGATTATATTAACTGCTGGCATGCTAACCATTATACCTGATGGATCGATCATTTAGCAGGAACTATATCCAGGATTTATTTGCAAAACCAAATCAACTGAGAATTTATTCTGCCTCACTCCACCATAACATTGCACAGATGCAAATCGATGTAATGTAAAGAATGTTTCCCTGTGAAGATAAGTGCTATTTCCACAGTAAACAGCTAAACCATTTACCAGCATTAATGGTCTACATAATTCTTAATAGCAACATTGCACAATGCCACTTCTTACACTGCATCACCAAACAACATATTCCTTACCCCAAAAGCAAAGGCACAGCTCCCTTTAAACACATACTGCTTAACACTAGCACATGCTTCCCACTATATTGTAGGAAATTCTCTTTTGTTTATTTGTTACCCTGCAGTTCAATCCAAGCTGTTTCGTGGCTCAAAACAAGCTCACAAAGTGTTTTACTTAAAAAAGGCCCAAATATCCATTTCATAAAAACCACTAGTCCATTACATCAGAACGTTCTAACAATTTCATCTGCTTCAGCTCTAATAAGACTTGATTCCACGTATTCTTCAAATAGATAAGTTTATATTAGACAAAACAGCTTTCAGATATCTTACAACACTTTAATCCACAAAGGAATGCTGAAGGTTTATGAAAATAGACACCTGCTCACTTGAGAAACACACCTTCCCCCTCCCATGGGAAGAAACAACAATAAAAAAAAAGCAAAACTAATGCAACAATTATGTTTTCCACACGGAAAATGCCAGCCAGATATGGGGACTGACCATCACAGCTGGAAAAAGCGAAGTGAAAGCACATCTCAAACACCCATGAGCCTCAAGTTTCGGCCCTGGTGTAAAGCTGGTCCCCCTCCCACTGCACAGAATGGGCTCACAAAAACCAGTGGCATCCCAGACTACTCTTCCAATACCCACCAACATCTTATCTCATTTGGCAATGCAGAATCATAAGCTTAAGACTAAAATCCTTTCAACTCACCTTACAGGAAAACATAGAGGAAATGCTAAGTTGCTCCCTTGAGGAACAGTGTATCAACAATGCCTGTTCCACTATTGTTTGCATCTATAATATACAGTACTGCTACTTTCCATTCAACCATGACACTCAGTGCAACATAAGCAGGTTCTTTTCACAGCAAATAAATACACCCAGTCATCAGCAGATTTGTATCATTAACTGATTTAAGTGCAAGAGAACATACATTTTTCTGTGGGTCTTGCAATAAAGTAAGCTTCCTTATAGTCTGTTCAACACAGAGTAATGATTTATAGACCAACCGTATGCAGTTCTGCATATAGTCTAACTCCTATTTCAGTTGACTTCAGCAATTGGTTTCATTCACACAGGCTTATTTTTTCACTACAAGTTTCACTGCTGCAGACCATGTAGATATTCCTTTTACACAGGACACAGCGGCAGTGAGTTCCAAAGACACTTAAAATTACCTACCTGCCATCCTCCAGCCTGAAGCACTTCTTTGCAAGAACTAGCCTTTACACAGAGAGGAGCTGCAACTTCATTAGTATCAAGGAGCAAAAGCATGCAGCTATGGCTAACCATGATGGTGGGACAATGCAGTTGTTTTCCAGGATTTTCTTCCATTTTCCACTTTCAACAGGACTGGCCAAGTCCCTCAGACTGAGCAGTTTCACTGCAAGAAACTACACTGGAGAGGCAAGAGAAGAGTGCTGTGTAACAGCTCAGAATCAGCTTTTTCGTTGCTTCAAAATGAACGTTTCTCATCCAGTGTGAAGTCAAAACAGAAAAGTCACAGTGGAGCTTTAATATAAATGGAAAAAGTGGTATAATTTTCTCTTCTGTAACAGAAGAGCACTGCTAATGGGGTGGGGGGGAGGGCACTGTCAATCCTATTAGCCGATAACCACATTTTTAAAGCTTGCTATATGGTCCTGAAAAGCCTGCAGTCATCTGATCTAGCAGTGACAAATACCTGCAAAGCACAGAGTGGGCACAGATCTCTTCCAGAGCAGCTGCTGTAATCTGTGTTTAGGCAGAGCAGCACAGCAGATGGTGTGTGCTTGTCCAGGGTGTGCAACCGTCCCAGGAACTGCCCACCCATCCCAAGGCACCAACAGGTTGCCCAAAAACCAGGCACAGCAACAGCTAGAAAAGCCTAGGAAGACAGACATCCTTGACTTCCCAGTGTGCGTACCTGGAAAAATCCCTCCAAAATTCATCTGCATCTCTAGTGTAGTCATTTACTCTAGTTTTCCAGAGACAGAAGTATTTCTCAAAATAGAATACTCAATACCACCATTCTCAATCTTATTGATTTCTGCCCAGACTTAACAAGGTATTTGACTTGCTGAAGCTGTACTTAATTTCTTTGTCACTGTATTGCCTTTTCCTCTTCTGCAGTCCCTTCTAACGTTTTGTATTATAAGCATCATTTTTCTCTTAACCATGTAAAAAAGCAGAAGTGTTCTGCATCTTGGAAGGTATTTCTGGAGAAATGTGGTTGTTTCCAATTCTTTTGGAAAGGAACATCCTGAAATATAGACAAAGGTAGTGAGATAGCTCACCAATCATGAATCAATGCTTAAAAAAAACCTAGAATTCAGTTTTAAGCACCTTTAGATAGTTCACAACTATCTCACATTCAAGTAGCAGGAAAAAAAGTTTTAAAAAACTTCCAAGATTAGAAGTGCAGCCTACCTACTTCCTCAGAAGTTTACAAAACACTGCAGTCTGACAGCACCCACACATTTTTACATAAACTAAGCCAGCACAACTTGGAAAAAAAAGGAATATAAACATAATTAGTCTATTAAAAAAAAACATTGAGCCTGTATTTAAACAATGCCTTTAAAATAAGAAACAATGTAGAAATCAAGACTGACAAGTCAAAACAAACTATGCCTTGCTAGTTTCATACTCTATTCTACAGTTAGTTTCTTCAAACTCAGTCATCTGGTAGACTAATACACTTGTATTAAGACCCAAGACAACAATCTGCTTTGGAAGCAGACTAACGTGGAAAGAGATGCTGTAATATAGTTTGGATTTCACATACAATGAGCAATGTGAGAAACACTCCAGTGATGAAACTGGAAGGCAGAGACAGAGGGAGCAGCTAATCGTGCTTTGGCACAGACATCATAAAACCATTATACTCCAAATCATACCTGCAAATTCACAACACAGCAGCAAAAGGTTTAAGCAGTAGGGAATGAGCTTAAGGTTATTTTTATATCTATACATTTTCCTCCAAAATAATATTTTAGTCACAAGAGATTTTACAGGGTAAAGTTATATCCTGCAAAGATAAATGAATCTGAAATTGCTTTCAAGGAATAAATATTTGTCTGAGCTCAGAAAATGCAATATATCAAAAAAGAAGGTAAGCAGCATATTTCAAGGCATTTTACCAATGCATTTACTGATGCTTTATCCTCTTCCATTTTATTCTTCAATTTAGCCAGTATTATTCACTGCTATTGTTAATTGATATCCTTTTGTTTTCCTAATGCCACACAGAAAGTGAAGGATGGAATCAAGAAATCCAGACAAAGTACCTACATGATAGCGCTTATCAAAAAACAAAGCGAATTGGTCCACATAGACATGCGGGACAAATCCTGCCTCCCTTCTCATCTCAGAAGTGTAACAGACTAGAAAGGTGCAACTTAAGAGAAAGAAGCACCTGGGAAGCACTGTGGGAAGAAAGGAAGAGATTAAAAAGATGTTCCCAACAGAAGAAGGGGATTCCCAACATTTAAAGAAGGTGAAGGGAAAGATCTCTATGTACCAATGTCTGAGCAGCAGTATTTAAAAAAAGAAAAAAACTTATTGCACATGATGGAATGAGTCAAGATTACCAGGAACATCCTTGCAACTAATGTTTCACTCATTTTCAGCAGTTCATTTTATCCTCACTCTGTGCACTGTGTGTAAACAACCACCACAGCTAAGGGAAGAACACAAAGAATTTAAGGGGAAAAACACAACTGGAACTGAGCAAATCAGTATTTCTAGCACAGAAGTTGTGTTCCTCATTAGTCCATAGCTGAGGTGTTAATGGTCCCTCTGATTGTTCTATCTGGAGTGTTTTAAAAATATGTAGAAAATTAAAAGACTGTAAAAATGCTTGGGTCTAAGAAGCAATAAATGAGGAAGAGCTGAGAAGTGCTGAGGTAACCCTGCTGTTAACTGGCAATATAATTTAAACAGAAAGGTTCTGCAGGTCTTGTATTCCTCAATCTGGCCTATTTCCCAGGCTGTAATTGCTGTCTGGGAGCAGTAACAAGCCAGAGGAAAGCATACATCTGGCTACAGCTGTCTAGGAAGAGCTTTTTAAATCCAGATTATCACCAAAATTTTTGGGCAAATAGCAGTGTTCTCCATATATGGTTCCTAGTATAAAGGGTGAAGAGAAAGCTATTCCAATTGTAGACTGCTTTTTAAATTTCTATTACCTCTTCTTTTACTTGATGCAATCTTCTAAAACAAACAAAATTAGTTGTGATAGCCATATAATAGTCTAGGTAGACAAACACGTACCAAGATACTCCCACACTTACATGGTGTTATCACTACTAGACATTTTTTACACAACCTTACACGAAGTGAAACATGTCACCATGTCATGTAGCAAAACCCTGAAGTTAGAAGAAAATGAGCTGTTTAACCCAAGGCAGGAAGAACAGCAGAGAGAGCTGAGGTGTCTCTTGCTTATTGTAAAGTTGCAAGCAAAAAAGCAACTAAATAGGAACACACATTTTAGACGCCGAAGTCCTGTTCCATTTCTGTGCACTGAACCAACTCGGGACTTAAGTGAAGGCTCTTCAATGAAAAATGGCTCTGGAGTCACCTGTTAGTGTCTTATGGCTCAGCATACCTCCACATCACTTACTACCAAAATTTGTTCTCCCTTTTCTGGGACAAATGAAGACCAAGGGCAGAAGTGCAGTAAACCAGCAGCTCTCACTGAAAGATCAGTGGATCAAAAACCAGCCATTGACTTCAATGCCTCCCAGTAACTTTAAAAAAGAGAGCATACAATTAATTGCAAGAGGTTTTATCTCAGAGATTAAGCAAGCATACAAATTAAGTGAAAACTGCCAATGGTCAGTTTGGCTAAATGCTAGGCTACAGCTGCATGTTAGGCAGAGAAGTACAATATACAGCAAAAACGTCTCCTGCCATATATCACAACCAGAGAAGAAACAGAGCCACATGGCTGGAAGAAGAGAGAAAAACTAGGTAATAGAAATAAAGAGTTCATTAAAAACTGGGGGAAACATTTCTTATGAAGGATGCACAGTGAAGACAGAAATTGAGAGTGCACAGATGGTAATTAGTACAACTAATCAGTGGAAGACAAACTGGAGGAGTTCAGGGCATTCGAAACAGTAGAGCCAGACAGGCTGTCTACAACTTCAGAAGGCTCCACCATATGAATTGCATATCCTGCTGCTATCGTAGTTTCAAACATTTCTAGACAAGAATTATATCAGTGGTTATGTAATAGGAAATACAGGTTTCTAATTAAGAAAAAGGGGTAAAAAAAAAAAAAAAAAAAGAACCGAGCAACTAAGCTTTTAAGCCTGTATCCAATGTGTACAGAGCTTTGAAAAAGAAGACTACACTAAAAGATACAGAAGTCAATGAAGAATTAGCAAACACACGATGAGTTTACTTCCCAAGACATACAAACACCAAGTAATCACAACAGCTTTTCAAAATATTTCTAAAAGGCAGCAATAAACAACACAGATGTGATACCTCCCCCTCCTCCCCAGCGAACTATAGCGATATATTTGCTACAATATCATGCGGGAAGCTATTTAAGAAAAAACTAGAAGAACTGGTTTGAGGAAAAACAGGAAAACAGGAAAAGAACTGGAAAGGAATAAGCCTGAAGGAGGGATGCAGCAGAGCTCCCCTAGCCAACACTGAAAAACCCACAAAAAAGTTTTAGGGACCGTAAAAGCAGTCCTGAGTGGCTGTGGATCTGTGCCCGTACCAGCAAACCCTGCAGCTTTTTACTGGTTCTGTACGATGATGCGATACACATACTGGTCTTGCACACCAGTTAGACTGGATGCACATACCACTAGCTCAGGCTCTGTTCTGCACAAAAAAACATTTACACTGACTTGAACCTCAACTAGGCAAAGTTGCAGCATAACTAGTTTTGCCTCTCTTTTGTCCAAGGAGGAAAAGAAAGACTGGGTTCACCGGGGACAGAAGAGTTGCTCAGTTTTTCCACAAAGTCCCCATACATTGTAAACTGATTGAGGAGAGAAGGAAGAAAGGGTATCAATTCTTCCTAGCATTTCCCTAAATGGCACTCTCCTCTGACAATGCTCCCTCAACCCTCAGATGCCATGCTTTCTCCCCTACACCTCTTAATATAAAATGTCTGTTGTTTTAATCCTTGAGAATGGCAAAATTACATACTGCCCGCACTGCTCAAAAACACCAACCGACGTTTTTATTGATTTACCAAGTTCTTAAATACAGAAAATCCTCAAACTCCTAGATGGAACCTAAACTCACACCTTTTAAGATGATGCCAGGAATGAAGCAGATCTCACAACAGCAGAGTGGTTTGCTTACTCTGGGAAACCACAGGCAAAAAAAGCACCATAGCCAGTCTCTACAAAATGCATTGTGGAAGCAGGGGACATTAAGGATGGCAGGAAACTACTGAAGCAAAAGGGCAACACTGGCATAACAACAAATATGAATATACGGACCTTAAGACTACAAGTGAGAGGCACAGTAATTCGAGCAATCAACCTTACACAATGAGAGAATATTAACCATGATGTGCTTTGTTTTGCAAAAGGGAATTTTCAGTGTGGCAGCTGCAGTAGCAGGCAGACAGATTCAATGACCCAAAAGGTCCCTTAGAGCATTATATCCCTGTGAGAATTTTAACAACAAATCCACTTGTTTATTTGAGCACTTGGACAAAACTATTTTCTAAATGACTACTCAAGAGAGACAGAAAACAAACAGAGCTTAATAAGGAGTACGGTACAGGTGAACAGAGCAGGTCCATCAGCAATGCCTTTATGGAAGCCTAGGACAGAAGCCTGTCTAATAAGAAGTGGTATCTTGCAAAGACTTTGGTTTGTATTTTGAAGGCTGTCAATGTCCAGTGTTTCCCATTTACTTTTTCATAGTCTTGTTGTAAAAATAGCAGAAGGTTTTGCTCAAAAAAGGCTAAGAACAAGTTCAGTTTCAAGTACTTCTAAGAAAACAAAATGAGAAACTAAAACTTGCATTATTTTAAAGAGCAGTATAACATAATGTTTTTTAAAATGATACAAAATAATGTATCTCTTCCTGTTAAAAAACAGAAACAGAACAAAACACAAAAGACCAAGACTTTGGCCCATGACCTAACAACATATTTGAAGAGAGAAGACCTATTGTTCCTAATATTTTTTTCCACCTCCTCTAATTCTACCCATTTCAAAAGGAGCCTGGGTGCACTGCTATCTCAGAGCACATTTTAATCTAATGAACAATCCTGTGCCATTAGACATGCCTACCTAACTTAAAGAGTCAACATTCCGCCTTGCAGTTGAGAAGTGCTGTCTTTGTTTCTAACCACTTTCAAAAACAATTTTCCGGATTTTGAGCTCCTTATTATAAATTATTTCAGAGTCCAAAACTCATTAGTTATGCTTCACCAGCTCCCAACTGATACCATTACACAATATAACTAATTTCTTCAAGCTCTGACACTTAAGTACAAAAAGCAAAAAAGTTTTGTTTTGTTTTTTTCCCCTTCCTGTATCATATGACAGCAATGGAACAACACACCAGCTACTGGTTGCAATAGGATTAAAAAAGGGGGACAAAAAGCTCAAAACATATGAGCAGATCTTCCTACCAGCAAAGCTTACTTTCAGGTGCTATCAAAAATTCAAGTACATGGTGTGCTTGAAATTATATAAGGGACAGACCGGGATACTTCATTTAATGTAAAATACCTACATTGCAATTCATATTTTTGTCATAGTTCACTTCCAGCACAATTATTTCTAAACACGTACACAATTTCAACATTAAAAAAACTCACAACACACAGCTGTTTAAAACTTCTTTCCAACAGGTTATGACCAGTACGTATCTGCTGCAGCAGCAAACCCTGTTTTTGTAGGGTTCCCCTCCACACCCCCAATTGCACACTACTATAACACATCACTTAACCCCCCTACAGGCAGCCCCATATGCAGGGACTATGTTCCTGCAGTTAAAGCACAGCACCCTCTCCTTCTACATGGAAATCAGTTAGCACTCTCCAGATTGTAAAATGGGGCTACAAAATCTTTTCTGTCCACAGCTCTGCCCTTTCAAATTATTTTCTCTGTGTAATAGTTAAGGAGAACAGCAAGCACAGATAGACATTAAAATGATGAAATACGAATGCATTATAAAAACCTGTTGCACACAATTTAGCATTTCTTCTAAAAGCAATACGATAACAGACCAGTTACAATGTCTAAATGGTTCCACTCTAACCACAGAAAAACAAGCCACTGCCAGCAACTGTCTGGAGCCTGTGATTTGCCAAATGTACAGATTTTATTTTTTAAGTAGCTGCATTTGGACGCGTATTTTTGAAATAGATACACTTTGTTTTACTTGACCTCGAAATCTACGCGGTAGACATGATATTAGAACCATAGAATGGTTTGGGTTGGAACGGACCTCTAAAGGTCATCTAGTCCATCCCCCCCTGCAATGAACAGGGACATCTTCAACTAGATCAGGCTGCTCAGAGCCCCGTCCCACCTGATCTTGAATGCTTCCAGGGATGGGGCATCTACCACTTCTCTGGATAACCTGTGCCAGGTTGTTATGAACTAAGAACTAGACTTAAACATACACGCAGTTATTGAAAAACACGCAGCAGGATGAGACTGGCATTCAGCTCCACAGAAAAGGCGGCAGCAATCAGACTGGAGAACTAGAAACATCTAAAAAACAAATCTTCACATACAGTTAGCAATGTAGTTTAATCCTTCTTGCCCTGGTATCAGCAATGCCCAGGGCAGCTACCCTCCCTCCTTCAGTGGCTACTTCAGATTTCACATGTCAAAACTTCCACATTAAACTGTTACTTTATGTGCAACATATTCATCATCAGCCCCGGAATGCCTCCATTTTGCAGAAAAAGAATTAACTCTTCTATGTACATTGAGCACATAAACATCTGTCAGCTCTGATTTGAGCAGTGTGCAGAACAAAACCTAAAATTTTTTTCCATGGCCTTCAGGAGGATCTAGAGACCATTTAAGCATGCATGAGTGAATATATACGTAAAAATATGTAAAATGAGATTCACTGTTGGAGCCCCCATTGCATCTCGACGTCTAAGCTGCTGTGAATAAGACAAAGACATGGCATATGTCTCATCCCTGCCCTTGTTTCCAAGGTCCCCAAACACCCCAGCCAGCTCCACAAGCAAGGCCAGTGCCCTCTGGCTGCAACATACCCACCCCATCCCTCCCCCTGGGGAAAAGGGCCCCCTCAGCAACCCACGTCCCTCAGCCAGGCCCAGCTGGGTGCTCCCCATAGGCAGTGTAATCCCAGGCTGCAAGTTCCCTCCCGAGCTCTTGAGCCCCACAGGCTCATCCAAAAATGCCATAACCAAGTGCAAAAAATTGCTCCAGCAGGCAACCTAAATGCAGAACACACTGTGGTTTGCTTCAGTGGCCTCACTGTACTTAAATACACAATTGTACATCTTCCTGTCAGGGCAGAAGGCAAAAAAGAAAAGAAAAAATAAAGAGCCACTCAGAGGGTAATGGTAACTTCCTAAGTCTACTGCTAGCAAACTGCGTGACACAGCTGTCAGTGCATCAACACAATCCATATCAGCAACGAGCAGCACATAATTCTTAAACCTGCAAAATTACTTATGCTAAAAACAATGAAGGGACCAAAAATGGGCAACCTGTTAGTTTCTGTGGCACAGAAGCCTGTGGTACTATCTGCTACCAATTTGGGGATTAAAGCCTTTTCCCCACCACGCTAAAAGTCTGGAACAGTTGTAGCCAGCCTTGAGGACACGACCGACGTGTTACAGCCATCATTTCTTACCAGGTCCCTTCTACAACCTCTCACCTCAGTCTACTGCTTTCAGCACAATGTTAATTCAAATATAAGTGAGCAATGGGGAAAAAGAAACAGTGTTTCTACAGATGTGAATGTCATGTAAATGTCAAACCTCATGTTAAAATTTGATTAGGAGACTGAATGTAAGGGAAACAGTATTGCTATAAGTAAAACAGCATACTAAGAATAATCTCAGCCTGCCTGTTTGCAACATAACCTTAGTGATGGATTTCATTATTCTTAATTTTCCATGTAATATTAACCTGTAAATGATGTTGCCAGAAGACCATATACAGCAGTACAAGAACTGCAAACAAACATTTGTTGACAAGATGTATCTACACAGTCTTAAGTTACTTGTGTGCTTTGCTTACAAATACACTCAGTCAGTTGAAGAAAATTTTCCTTTCTTTTGCATCACAAGTAAAAGCTCATCTACTTAGAAAGACTGGGAGCATATGCACCCATTCATCGATATGTACCTGTGTCAGGAGAAATAGAAGGTGGCTTCACATTAAAGCCCAAAAAGCAGAATTCCAGCTGACACTATGTGGATACAGATAAACTTCGGAGACCAATTCATTACAATTTTCTCCTGGAAAGGTAGTATTTTTCCAGGACTGCACAAGCCCACTTGCCACATTTCTTGATGTGCCTTAGGTACTAGCTGCTCTTGTCTCAGGAACTTTCCTCCTGCTGAGTAACCTCAGTTCTGCTCCTTTCAGGAGGCTGGACATCTCCCAGACCAGTTCAAGTATTTAAACAGCCCCAGTAACATGAAGGTATTACTGACACAGAGCAGAGAGATTTGCCTACACAGGCAGGAGAAAGAAGTTCTAACTATAAGCTAAATACTTGCTTCACTCTAAAAATAGTGAGATAGAAAAATTCTACAGTAGCATTCATACTAGCAAACACAAAGGAAAAAAATTCTCCAGCCACAACACTTCTTCCATCAGCTTCACATTCTCCCACCAAATCATCACCACCACACAGAGACTAACTCTGGCACAACCAATGCCAGCCCCAATTCAGCTCAGAATGAATCTCAAAACAGTCCAGCAATTACCCTAACTGATTACTTTCTACCCAAAATGCAAATTCTCAGCCCCAACTTGTTTTAGGTGTGTGTGTCTTACAGAGGATTGACTTAACTAAAACATCAGGGCTAGTGCAAAATTACCTATTACGCCATCAAAATAATTTGCCAGTTTCTTCCAAGGAAGTTATACAAGGACATCTTCATAAAAAACTTGGAATTTCATGCTCCCCATGACAACGTCTGTGGTTGACAGTCCAAGTCATAAACTTGTCACTATCTTGATAATTGGTGGGAGGGCAAGAGGACATAACATCCATAACTCTGATGGATGGCTCCCTTTAGTTTGAGACTCCCTTAATAGTTAGATTTTTTTTTCTTGTAATCTACCTTCAAATGCATTAGAATAGGAACGTTATCAAAGATTCAAAGGGAGGTCATTGTCCCCCAAAAAAGAGAGTTATTAAGGGATTTCAATAATCCTCTGTCCTTTACCTTCAGTGAGGCAAACCTAGGCACAATCTTCCACTGTTTCATTGCTCTTTGGAGTTATAATCAAGAAGAAATAAAGGAAAAAGGGAAGCGGGTTGCACTGCCGGTAGCCAAAGCTTCAATCCATTATGAATTCCACTAACAGTCTGATTCATCTATTCAGTAGTTTCAGTCCTCTTCCAGCTACCTTTCTAGATGAGAAAAGACCACCTCAAGAGTAGGTCAGCTTTTCTGACCCTCCTGTAGCTGCCGCAGTTAAATTTCCCTCACCCAGATAAACCCCTAGATATATCTAGACAAACTGCTAAGAAAAGGTGAAACACCACTCACCACCAGCCTTTCACCTCCCTCTACTTTGCCTCCTGAGTTGGCTGCCAGACTGAAAGATACCAACCACATTGTGACAGAGGCTGCTGCAGAATTCCCAGAGGCTGCACACTCCGCTTCTGCTCCCAAGTGTACCAGTAACCGTGTTTTCAACAGGAGTTAACAATGTCTTATTCTCTGGAGTTTTTCAAAATATAGAGGGATTTTTAGGAGCTCAACTTCCGCCCCCATGGTTCACCAGTCACAAATCCTATTTCATTAAAAAGAGTCTACAGTTTTAAAAGCCAAAACTCTGAAACAGCCACCATCTGCAATTCACCAGGTGCATTTATCCAGATATAAATACTTATGTAAATAACCTTGTTTAACATCAAATGTTAAAAGATCTTTTTCTCAGTCTGGTAGTTTTATTCGCATGAAATGCATTGCTCTCAAATACTAGTAGTGAAACATAAATATTAAAAAAAAATGTAAAAAAGTGAAGTAAAGGAAGGCTACTGAGTAAGATTACCTACTGCCCTATGATTGGTTTGGGGACCTACAGGTGAAAAATCCCCTCCAAATTAAGTGACATGAGTGAGTACTGGAAAGTTCCTTGACTATCAGAACTGCAGCAATTTTGTTATTATGAACAAATTTATGCTAGTGGACATGAATAACATGTTCTTGAAAGACTTAAAGATCCTATTTGTAAATGTTAAATAACGTAAAGCTCACATAAGCTAAATGGATTCAGAAACCAGTTGGTGCTTCTTCTAAGGCAACAAGTGCTGTGCAGAGTCCTTCACCACCAGAGAACAGAAAGCGGAATGGCACATGCTAATATCACAAACCCACTAAAGCCTTAAAACCAGGCTGTTTTATTTTAAAACAACTCGGATATTTTGAATTTCACTTTCAGCTATTTTAGGAAGAGGCCATGTGATTATTTGCCATGCGATTACCTGCTGGATCCCACTTGTGGGCTTGTATCCCAGATTGCATTTACTTTCTATGTAATTGAAGACAAGACTTCCACTCATGTCACGCAATCAGGCTTCAGTTAAACCTACGCCAAGTCACAGAACTGGTCTGCAGTTTACCATGACCCTCACAGTACCCCCTATTCAGTATGGGGGTTCTCTTGGCAGAGCTCCTCCCTGCCCCCAGGAAACCACAGGCCCAAAGGACTGTTCTGATGTGAGAAAGGAAGAAACACTTATTGCCTTAACTGTTGACATTTCAAGAACACATGAATATTTAAGTAATACACAAACCAAGCCTTTACAGAGCAGAGAGACTAAAACCAGACTTTTGCATTCCTACAATGTGGCAATCAAAAATATGTTTTTATTAATACTTTAAGACTATGTATGTTTTCATTTAGTGTATTTAACTTCTGCTCACCCATCTACCACTTTCCTTTGACAGAGACTAAAAAATAAAAACAAAATTCAAAGGCAACATTGCATGTCTGCTGCAAGTTGTTCATTTGTCCTTGTCATACAGACAGCACTTAAGCTGTCTATATATAATTCCATTAGAATGGGAGTTTCATTTCTAGCTTGTGTACACTCATTTTAGATGTAACAATAAAAATAAAATATACCATATTGTAATTACTTTCATTGTGCTGTCTCACAAATATTTTCTCTCCTCAAACTTGCAATCTCTGCAGACAACAGCAGAAAATAAAGACATAAGATATTTCATCTGGTCAGATACACCACCAGACACCAAAGATTTCCAAGGAAGTTATTTCAAGCTTTGATATTGCCCAAGTGTAAAAACTGAAAGAAAAAAAAAAATTAAGAAAATCTCCATAAGCTATAAATTGCGTTTGCTAGATGAAGCACAGGTCTGTTCAGGGGAGACTCTTGGGAATTAGCATCTGCCATAGCACTTAAGAATTCAAACACCATCACAGTAACCAGTACGTACCTATATATGCTTAGCTATGCAACTTGGACGTTGGCAACTGAAGCATGGATCAGCAGAGAACTGAAACACTGTCACTGTACTGCCATTCAGAAAGAAACTGCTGGCCCAGCACTTGCAAGGCCTTCTCCAGCTTCAGCTGAAAAATTCCCCAGCTCATCCCTGTACTCTCATCACTCACCTCTCCCAAAGGTCTGTTTCCCAGTCAGCCTTCCCACTACTGCATTTCAATAAAGCAAAATCAGATTAGTTTAAACTGGTACTCTGGGAGACCTGAGCTAGTGGTAATCCAGAGGAATAGTCTCTGTAGCTGTCCCTGACAGGCCCAGGGGCATCTCTGAGCTTGAGCGTGTTTGTCACCTATGTGTACCAGAATGACCACATTCTAAGGCTACACAGTCACATACATGTTGTTTATAGAAAACACACAAAATCCAGTTAAAAGAAAGTTCAGTCAAAACCACCAAAACCGGGTCATCAGAATACTCAAGTGGTTGTTTGTTTGTTGGTTTTTTTTAAGCATCTCTTTCCTACTTCTGACGAGGCATAATTAATTTCTCTGTTTACAAGAGATTTATTTCCTCCACAAGAGTCACAAAGAACATCCTTCACAAAAACATTCTGCCCATTACTCTAAAATACACCACTGTGAAAATTTAACAGCTCTTACAGCAAGCAACATAGAGTGACCTGCTCTCATTACATTTGCTTGACTAGGGAAATACCCCTGCAAACAACAGTTAATACCAACATCTGCAGGAAGAGTGCATAATGCTGCCTGTTATCACTGATTCATCTGCTCATCAGCCAACAAAATCTGGAGGTGCTGGTCCAAGCAATATCCTTATATTTAAATAGAACTGACCACTGTGAAATAGGGTGACTCCCCCACTCCATATCAGAACGAACTGGAATCACACAACCACCTGGTGGCAGGTAAATGCTGGAAGATAGCACAGAGCTACCAATGTCGATGTGCACTGTCCCTGAGCTGCTGCAGGCGAGGTGGGGAACTGGCCTGCCCTCGGCAGTGCTCACAGGGCATTCCCGTGGGACAGCTCACAAGACACCCAGACCTCATACAGGAGTATCTCCCTCTTAAAAAACATAACCACGTGCCAGATGGAAGACAGAAACAACTGAGACAGAAGGACTGTTTCCAAGCTACAGTGAGGAGGAACTGTAGGCAAACAGAAAATTCTGTAATCAATGATTCAAATTACACTGGCATGCTGGGATTAATATTTGTATTTTTGTAAAAAGCACCACGCCAAATCTAATGACAGAGCGATAAAAGACCACAGTTCAACATCTCATCCAAAAGAATAAATCACTAAAACCTTCCAATGGTTGCGCACTCAACCATAATTTGAATGGAAACCAAGGAGGAGTATATTTGTTCTGTTTAAAATGTGTGACAAGGAACCATGTGAATGCAGTAGAGGAGACAACCAATAACCTGGCTTTACAGGAGTTACCACAGTAAGAAGTCTGTAAAACGGACACATTAACATCCCTTCTCACACAGCCGTTCCAGATCCGCAGGCAGCGCTATTTATACATTCAGTCTTACAATCTGGGTCTTAAACCATTTTCTACAGAAGATGTTTGGTTGTGTTTTTTTGGTTTTTTTTTTTTTTTTTTTTTTAAGTAGAAATGTGTGTTAATGTGTATTTTAGGAAAAACAAAGCTATTTTATCCACAAATTCTTATTCAATTCAAACTGTCTAACAACCAAAATAATAAATAAAAGCACTGATAGAAGCAGTGGGCTGTATGTTTCTCTCCCACTAACTAAATCACCTCAGCAAGAGCAGCATTTTATTGCTTAAACATGATCTTCACATTAGAAAGGACTCTCTACTGTTTTACTAAGATGGCTCCTGAAACCATTTTATCAGGAGTATTTTTCTCCTTACACACTTCCCAAATGCCTTCCAAAATCTTTCTACCACCTTTTATCAGTCAGCTTTGTCTCTTACTCAGTTTCTTCTACCAATATCTCAAATGGTTTCTTCAGGTTAGAAAATGAAACGGAAATTAAATGTATGAATCAAATAAAAAATAAACTAGTATTTGACAGTTTTTGTGGCACTCGACTTAGCGCTTTCCTCTGTTTCACTTTTTTCTTTGCCCTTCCAACTGCACTACTTCAGGGAATTCATCTGAACCACGACTGCATCTTTCTATGTCTCTTGATGACAGACAAAACAGTCTGCAGGAAGACAGCAGTCCATGGCCCTTCCCCAGGTGAACATCCACAAAAGCAAGCTTTGCTTGTTTGAAGTTGCAAGTAAAATTAGGGAAAAAGCCCAAGATTCCCCTATTCACCTTTAGGCTAAGATCCCAATCATGACACTACTAATGTAAACTCCCAGTACGGCATTACTTCATCATACAAGGGTCTGACAGATTTTATACATACAAACCAGACACTATTTTAAATGACCTTAGCTCTTACTCAGAGATTTGTCACCAGTGATTAAAAAGTACTTGTTCTAACTTTTTTTGTGTTACACCTTGAAAAATTGCAGTCAGGTATGCAGTCACCAATGAACAACACATAATCCTAATGGCTAGAAAATACATAAACCTGTCGGCAAAAGGATTATACCAACTGCCTGAATGGCCAGAAGACAAATTAAATCTAATTACTGCTGAGTTAGTATTTATTGTGAAGTCTCTTACAATAAACCACCTAGGCATTCAAAGTCGCAGGAGCATCTTCTCTCCCAGAATCATGCTCTGTTGTACTCTGACAAGCTTTTTAGGCACTCCATGTTAGAATCACAGAATACCAGACTGGAAAGGACCTCAAGGATCACCTGGTCCAACCTTTCCTGGCAAAAGCCCAGTCTAGACAAGATGGCCCACCGCCATGTCCAGCCAAATCTTAAAAGGGTCCAACTGCCACTTCCCTGGGGAGATTATTATTCCAATGGCTGATTGCTCTCATTGTGAAAAGTTTTCCTCTTGTATCCAGTCGGAATCTACCCAGGAGTAACATGTACCCATTACCTCTCCTCTTCTCCATGTGACTCCTTGTACAAAAGTGGGTCTCCACCTTCTCTATAGCCACCCTTTAAATACTAGAACATGGTGACAGTCTCCCCTAAGCCTTCTTCTCAAGGCTGAACACACCCAGTTCTCTCAGCGTTTCCTCACGTGGCAGGCTTCCCCATCCTTGGATCATCTTTGTGGCCCTTCTCTGGACCCTCTCCAGCCTGTCCACAGCTTTTCTGCATAGCAGGGACCAAAACTGAACACAGTATTCCAGGTGTGGCCTGACAAGCACAGAGTGGAGTCGGATAATGGCTTCTTTATCTCTGCTGGGGATGCCCTTGTTGATGCACCCCAGCACCCTGTTGGCTTCCTTTACTGCAGCAGCACATTCTTCACTCACATTGAGCTTGTTGTCCACCAGGACCCCCAGGTCCCTTTCCCCAGAGATGCTTCCCAGCCAGGTTCATCCCAGCCCGTGCTGCACCCCTGGATTATGTCTTCCCAGGTGCAAGACCTTCCATTGGTCCTTGCTGAACCTCATAAGGTTCTTATTAGCTCACTCTTCCAGCCAACCCAGCTCTTCCTGCGGGGTGGCTCTCCCTTCCAAAGCTTTTGCTTTTCTAACTGCATCTCTGCAAGCCCTGGCAATGCCCTTGTGGTTCTTAACGGACATTCACCTGCTTTTCCTCTCTGGTACACTTCTCTTCATTTTGAGCAGACTCAGAATCTTGCAGTTAAGCCAAGGGGGTCTCTTGCTCCACGTACTGCCCTTATCTATAAAGAAGATGAACTGTTTTTGTGCTCCCAGGAGAGTGTTATTCCAAGACTCACAGCACGCACTAGCTCCTTATCCTCCATGGAAGCTTCCTATGGAATCCCTCTCAGCTTAGCTCTGAGCAAGCTGAAGTTCGCTCTTCCAAAAGCTAAAACCTTTGTCCTCCTTCAGTGTACTCAGCAGGTTCCCCAAGTCCACAATATTGTGATCACTGCAGCCAACGCTATCACTAACCGAGATACTACAAAGCAGGTTTTCTTGGTTTGTGAGTAGCAAGTCCAGCAGTGCCCCAATTCCTCATTGGCACATCTAACATTTGTATGAGGGAGCACTCCTCTATGCACTTCAGGAACTTAGTGGGTGACATGTGAGCTGCTGTACTGTTCTTACAACAAATCTCTGGGCAGTTGCAGTAACCCATCAGAACCAAGTTCTGTTGACCCAAAGCATGTTTAAGTGACTCAAATATTACTTTGTTGGCCTTACTGTCAGTTTCCTTCCCCAAAAGATTTTGTATCACCAAATGCATATAGAATGTTCTAGTGGCAGCAAAATGAACAATATATACCTGGAAGGTACTTTCTTCCCTTCATCAATCAGTTGATTAGTTACTTTTAATTAAAACAGGAAGCTCTGATTGCAGGATTTTGAGCAATAATCCCTTACACTTTATCTTCTGTTTTCTGTGATTCACATACTGAATTCATCAACTATTTATAGGACAGAACTAGAAAACCTGGTTTTAAGTCAGGCAACCTTTTGGCTAGATTCAGATCTCAAGCTTGAACTAGTCAAGAGCTACCCATCTGCAGGCTCTGTACTGAGAAGTATATATTAATTGGTTATTAGTTCAGTTTTCAGCTACGCACTCTAAGTATAGGAGAAAAGTAGCTGGTTCACACAAAAGCAATGCCTCATTTTGCTAGAATTCTGTTAAGTTTATTTAAAGTTGTAAGAGCCAAAAAGCCACCTTCGTGGAGGAAAAAAGTTTGGTTTGCCAAACCAATGGGTCTTATATCAGACTTATTGTTACAGCTGAACTAAGACCAGAATTCATTTTCTTATTTTTCAGATTTTGATGCTTAGCTGGATAGACACTCTGATGCATGCACAAGCAAATAAAAAAAATTTAAAAAAAAAAAAGAAGCTAATATTCATGCTATTGTCCCATTTAAGAGCATTTTAGCTAAGTCCAAATTGTTTCCAAAAGTTTACCAAATCCATGAAAGGAAAAGCATAAAGCTACTGGTTTTGTTTCCTTCACCTGTTTGCTAGCAACAAGCAGATCTTTAACAATAAATTATGCCCCGTTTGAAGTTGTTCCCAAACAACTCAAATCACAGAGTTCAGTGGTAAATCTCCATCAGTATCAGGCTGCTAAGGCATGGGAAGAAAGGAGCAGTAAGTCAGGAAGATCTGAAGGATCCAACTTTTCAAGAATGCGTCCCACTAAATACAAATGTAGCTCCTGAAGTACAGGTCCCAGTAGCAATGTGTAAGGACCTTACCTAAGATTTATTTTTAAAATTGAGGGAAAAGAACCCAGGCCAACTTTCAACTCCTTTCTTGTATCCATGCTCTTAAATCAGCCCTGGTGAAGTTCTACATTCCTTGAATCCTGTCTCTGCTTCTGCAGTGCAACACTTCACTCCACAGGACAGTTCCCATGCACCCATCTAGCGCTGCTGTGTAGCTGTCCTTAGGCACCACACACTGACAACCCCAAGCTGTCCTACAAAGCAACAAATGCATATACATCACCGATACAAAGCAGCAGCTCAACAGACTTTCTGCTTCAGACGTCCATTGCGGTATAGAAAAATCAGTGCCTAAAGGACAGATTTAAGAAACCCACATGCACATTTACACAATTCGTACAATGCTTAGTTGGTGGACAGTGGGTCAATAAACAATAGCTACATTCTCAACAAGCTGACTGAAACTTTTTATCTGTAAAACGCGCAGTGGCTTAGTACTCGCCCTCAAAGATATTTATGAGGTTGCTCTAGTGACTATTCCCATTTTAACAAACCTTTCCAAACACATGTTGTCATTTTGGAAGTTACAGAAAAAAGTACGTATTATAGCAGGATGGGCAAAGTTCCACTAGCAAATTTTTAATAATAATATAAGCAAGCCTGATCTGACTCTCAAGGATCCCTTTACTGGTCTACAGTCTTTCTTGAAAATTAAGTACATGTCAACTACAGTCACTGTACCTTCCAGAGGGTGGCATAAGGGGGCTTGCCAGATCAACAGCAGCTGAAGCAGGAGGGCAGAGACAGCAGTCCCTGATTCGGCAGTAACCTGCCTCAGATTTTGTGAAGCTTCGTGACACACCAAAAAGTTTAAAGCAGGACGGATTTCCACACCGTTACTGCACACACTGGGTTATGCATGTGACAAGACCATCACTCCTGCTGCAGTACCAACACGTTCCCATTGCCTCCTTAGGAGGCTGAGAAAAAGCACCTCGTTTACATTCCATGATTGACTAGCCATGCAGATTGGGCTTTGCTGGGAAGCAGGAGGAGATAGCATCCTTCAGAGAGAGCTGAATCTGGAAGAAGTACAGACAAGGAACAGTTTGCATTCATTCCCAGCTTGCTACGTGGGATCTCGAGAACATTTCCTTTACCACTTCAGCTATACAGTCTGATTTTATTTTTAAATCTCTCTTTCCCCACAGTTTCGAACCATCAGAAAGCAGATCAGTTCTCAGTCAAAAGTGAAAAACATATTCACTTAAACTGCAGACTCCCCATAGAGCAGTCTAAGAATTTAACATGCCCCAAACTTCATCCCATCAGAGGGGTGTGTGGGAACAAACAGGGAAATGTTTCTACCTTAACTTTTAATGATGGAAAGTGGCAGCAACCTGCCTTGCAAACACAGGGGGTTCCCTCTCCCACACCTCTAAATGAGTCAATGTGAACTGATTTACATCTAACCACCCCTCCAACCACCACACACCTCACTGCAAATACCATCCACACAATCCTCATTAATGGCCACTCCTGAAACGTGTAAAGGGTCTGGAAAGCAGACGCCCGCCTTTCCAGGCATGTGCCCCCAGATGAAACCCCCCACATGCCCATCTCGTTCATCCAAAGGTAATCCTCTATTCCTAACGCTCCAGCTCAGAAGGCTGACTTCACCGTGCATCTCTCAAGTTAGTGCAACACTTCAAACACTGAGCCGCGATCAGCCACGGGGAAGGATAAAATCACTGGGGTGTGCAAAAGGCAAGGCATCACAGTCACATCACCTACCAGGAGCCGGGGGACTGGAGGCACCCTGCTGATTCCATTCTCAGTCCACTGCTGCAATCCCACTCCTAAAGCATTCACGGGGCTTTCCAAACCCGAGATGCCTCCCCACAGCTTTACAGTTTCAAGGCAAGGAGCTTCGCCTCTCCCCTCCACAGGACTCCGCGATGCCTGAAGGGCTGAGGTACTCGGGGAAAGGCAGCACGATAAGGCACCCAGCATCACTCCGCTTCCCCCAAAGGAGCTCGGACATGAGATGTAACAGCAGCCTCTCTCCCGCGCCAAGCATTACAGGAGCGGAATACTAACTCGTTCATTTATTTTAGTGATTACCATACGCAGATATTAAGGTCCAAACATTGCATTTCTTACACAAGCCCTTTTAAATTAACCTTACATTTTAAAGCAACACGACAATACTTGAAGTCACCGTTTCTCCTCTGCCTAGCAGTGCGGACCGACAGGGAAGGAAGGGAGGAGATGGGTGTTTGTCCTCGCCGGAGGATGCTCCCTCGGCTCCGAAGCCCTGCCCCAGCCCCAGGAGGGTGTGGGGATCTCCAGGT
>NW_010143199.1:0-37177 GCF_000699245.1 Pterocles gutturalis
AAGGAATCTCCCGAAAACCTCCCTGTACCACGCAGTTGGTCTGGCGGAGCTGAGTCGGCTCCGAAGCAGCTGATCTCGGCAACTGATCTCCTGCATCTGCATATGCTGGCTCAGCATAACAAGCTAAAAAATCCTTGACTGTCCTGGCAACAACTGTAAACATCATCATGTTATCAGACATCTTCTCAGCACAAATCCAAAACACAGCCTCACACTAGCTACCATGAAGAAAGTTAACTCTGTCCCAGCCGAAACCAGGACGGCTTCTGAAGACCAGAAATGTCAAATGGGGAACCTGGAGGATAAAGAACTACCACCCAGTGACCCAGTAAAAAAAAGAGCGTAGTGAAAGTGGTGAGCCTGGTTCTTGCTGGAGGGGGATAGAATTTCTGAACTACTTTAAATACGAGACTATTTTGAGTCGTATCACCCATCTCCCTGGTTTTAACGCCCCCTTCAGACACATCACCAGTTAGCAGAAACAGGTTCATCCACTCCACAGAACAGACTTACTCCCAGGGTAAAGAAACAGTCTGTCTTGTAAGAAACTCTAAATCTGACAGGTTTTCACTTGAATTTGTAATATCTTTTAAGACAGTTGCCATTGGGTATAATGCTAAATATTTATGTAATTGTAGTAATGTATGTTAGTGTATTTACACACAGCAGTATGAATGAAGTATGACTCTTCTGCAAGTGTGCATATCATATCCTCCTCACCATTTTACAGTTTCGGAACAAATTTCCATGTGAGAAATTTTGCTCATAGCTTTTAGTATTTGTTTTTATTGCTTGATTTATAAGCATTTATAAAATACTCTCTCAGAAATACTGAAATGCAGTGTTCTTACCATGATATAATACAACTACAAATTCTGACTATACTTTTAAAATACACTGTTTGAATATCAGGAACAGCCGTTGACCTGGGATATACTGTAAGAAAAATAAACAGTTCTCATCATTCTCCTAAGGCTCTCAATGACCTTTCTGAGCAGAGAGACAAATACAAATCTTATCAGATTGTTGGTAGGCTGAATGCATTTCAATAGACTCATAATGCTGATCTAACTCTTATCTATGCTGATTTACCTCCACAAAAATGCAGAATAAAAAAATATCAAAGTGGACAAAAATAGGCATATATGAAATAATCAGAAGAGGAGATAGAGGGAATAACTAAATGAAGACGTAGAAGAGGAGAATCACATTTCATCAAGCAAGTGTTAAATCAGAATGGAATCCAGTTCATCATATCTATAAGAGATACTCTGTCATCATGACAGTAACTTTGCTTATACTGTGAAAGCATACTCATAGAGCCAAATTCTGCTCTTTGATGGAAGTTTATTCTTTAAGTTCAACAGAATTAACATTTGGCCCATAATAAAAAGCCTCTACACTTCTTTAATAACTTGCAGTACCCAGTAAGGCTTTCAATCTATGAGAAGAGAAATGTTTTTTTATGGTTGGTTTTTGGATGTGGTTATGAATTATAGTCACATTGAAATATATTTCCCTTTTATTTTAAGAAAGATTTATGCCAAAAGGCTTTATTTCTTCTTATGAGATGGGCGCTTATATATTTATTCTTATGACTAGCTTACAAAAAAAAGTCGATGGCAGAGTACATGGAAATCGTACTAGAAGTGTTACCAATAATGGATTTCTTTGAAGTTGTTTCCCCTCCCCAGTCCCCAAACCTTTAATTCTTGACAGTAAAGAGCATGTTTGGATTGCTAGGAATGAGAGCCCAAGGCTTTAAGATGAATTATCTGTATATCTTTGGCAAGCAGAAATGGATGGAAACTACTTGTCTGTCTCACAGCTTTTATTCTTTTTACTGTCTCAATTCAGTGAGCTTAACAGCACCCAGAGAAGACTCATACTTCTTCCCAACTCTCACCACTTGTGCCTGCAGCACTGTTTCTAAGAAGGCTTAATGATTGGATGAGATTATTTTCTGGAAGAACAATGAGCTGAAGCTGTACTTGAGCAAGACAATTTTGCAACTAGAAAGCAAGCTGGGAAGCTGAGACGCTACTCAGTGTAATGTCTTTTGGCTGAAAGGACACCTTGCAATCATTTATTTCAATAGCTTAGGAGCACTCAGGAATTCCTTGCTTCTTACACATCCATTTGCCCAAAGAATAACTCCTGTTGTCTGTGGTAGACACAGAGACACCATCACTACCAGGTGACTGATGGTCCTGGTTCCACATCAATTTACACTTAGTGCAAACCTTTTGAAATTGTGCTCTGGCACAAAAAAAGGCCATCTCCTCAACGTGATGAGTGACCGCAGCTACTGCCTCTCCTCTGTAACTCCTTTTCAACTGCACTGAATGGAGCTGAAGGCCTTGGAAATGACCGCCTTGGAGGCTGAAGGCCTTGGAGAAGGCTGCGGAGCACCAGGGAGGCTGAGAAGGAGCTACATAGCTGGTTCCAAGCGCAGTCTCCAGTGGACCCACAGCTCATGGCTAAAGAGCCAAAACCTCCCCCACCAGCACACACAGAAGGGGAGGGGGCCAATAATGCAGAAGAATGGAAGCTTGCAATGGCAAGGACCAGCAGGAGGAAGAGACTTTCCCTAAAGCCTAAGGTGCCCTTGTAGAACTGCTTAACCACTCTGCAGACCGAAGAGGAAAGACCTGTCACACCAGGGGAGATGCTGGATCTGAGTAAAGCAGCCAGATCTGTTCCTCGTATAACAACCAGTGCATCTAAGAAAAGGCAAGGGGTGATAGCAGTAGGCGACTCTCTTCTGAGAGGTATGGAGACACCCATTTGCTGACCTGACCCACTCTCTAGAGAGGTATGCCACTTACCGGGGGGCTCGTATCGGGAACATCACTGAGAGATGACCAAGCCTCATATGGTCCACTGACTGTTGTCTGCTGCTCTTTCACGTGGGCACCAGTGATACAGCCAGGAGCAGTCTGAGGAGTATCAGAAAGGAATTCAGAGCCCTGGGAGAGGCAACGAGGGACTCTGGAGCACAAGTAGTTTTTTCATCAATCCTCCCAGTCAAAGCGAAGGGGTTTCAAAAGGCTGGTTGAATCTGGAGAGTCAACAAATGGTTACAGGACTAGTGTCAGAGCCAGGGGTTTGGCTTCTTAGACCACAGGACTCACTTTGAGAAACCTGGTCTGCTGGGGGCTGACGAAGTTCATCTGTCGAAGGGGAAGGGCATCTTTTGTCATAGGCTTGCCAACCTGGTGACGAAGGCTTTAACCTAAAGTCGTCGGGGGAGGGGAACCCCAATCCATCCCACTCCTACCAGTTTGATGCCTGTGCCAGGAATAGAAACCCAGAGCTTGGAGAAGGATCACAGCCGGAGAGTGCCTGAAGAGCAGAATTCCAGCCAGTAAGTCAGCTTCATCAGGACACCAACTTAAGTGCCTCTATGCAAACGCATGTAGCATGGGGAAAAAAGCCAACAGGAGTTAGAGATGCACACACACCTGCAGGGCTACAATCTTACTGGCATCACAGATATGTGGTGGGATGGATCCTATGACTGGAGTGTTGGAATAGAGGGATACAGGCTCTTTAAGAAGGACAGGAAGGGGAGACAAGGTGGGGTGTCACCCTCTATGTCAATGACCAGCTGGAGTGCATGGAGCTCTGCCTGGGGATGGATGCGGAGCCAACTGAGAGCTTGTGGGTGAGGATTAAAGGGAGGACAGGGACAGGTGATGTTATAGTGGGGGTCTGCTACAGGTCACCCAGCCAGGACGAATGAGTGGATGAGGCCTTCTGTAGACAGATAGGAGCAGCCTCATGCTCACAAGCCCTGGTCCTCATCGGGGACTTGAACCACCCTGATACCTCTTGGAGGGACAACACAGCACAGCATAAGCAAGCCAGGAGGTTCTTGGAATGCGTTGATGATAACTTCCCTCTCCAAGTCATAGGGGAGCCAATGAGGAAGGGCTGGTGGGGAATGCAAAGCTCAGGGGTAGCCTGGGCTGCAGTGATCATGAAATGGTGGGGTTCAAGATCCTCAGGGCAGTGAGGAGGCTGCACAGCAGACTCACTACCCTGGACTTCAGGAGAGGAGCCTTTGGCCTCTTCAAGGATCTGCTCAATGGAGTACCATGGGCTAAAGCCCTGAAGGGAAGAGGAGCCCAAGAAAGCTGGTTGATATTCAAGGATCATTTCCTCTGAGCTCAGGAGTGATGCATCCCAACACAACAGTTCTGATTTTGGATTTGTGACTGAACACATGCTGTTAGTTTTAGCATATATATAGAAAAAAGTATGACTAGTTGGCTGGGGAAGAATATTTTGCTTTAGTTGCCAAGATAGATGTATCGCAGGCAAGCATTCTTTGATGCTGACAGAGATGTTTATACAGCCTGCAAGCAGAGAGCATAGACTGGCCTTGCTATGGTGTGGTATCAGGCTGAATGAAAAATACGCTCTCTCTGCAGGTCTGCTGGTGGGGTCTGAGGAAAAGCTCCTCCTATCCAATGGTTTAAAAAAAAAAAAAAGAAAAAAATAAAGAAGAGGTGAAGTTCATGAAGTTTAAGATTGCTGTGACTAAGGAGTCCAGGTGGCCCCTACTGCCAGGACCTCACACAAGATTCAGAGCAGTTTAATAGCCAGTCACCATCCCTGGAGGGGTTCAAGAAACGTGTAGATGTGGTGCTTAGGGACATGGTTTAGTGAGTTAGGTGGTGTTGGGTTGACGGTTGGACTTGATGATCCTTGAGGTCTTTTCCAACCTTAGTGATTCTATGATTCTATGATTCTGTAGATCAGTGCCATTTCAAAGCAGTTTCTGTGGGGCTGCATTTCCATATCTATGTAGAAAGAGACTGGGAAAGATTGACTTAGAGAGAATGACTGACAAATTAACGCTCACTTTTAAGAGAAGACATGACTGGATTTTCTGAATTCCCTTCTGGCATCTGAACAAGCAAACTTGATGACAACAAAAACCTGTCATATTTTTCTGCTGCAAATAGGATTTCTTGTCATTTCACTGACCACACAAGTACTAGTCTGTGTAAACAGCAAAAAAAATGGATTTATTGTTAGAAGTACAACCCAGGAAAAAATATTATACTGTCTATATGATCTGTGTAGCATTCAGCAAGGCTTTAAAGAGGACTAATGTTGCATGCTGGGTTTCGGCTTGTTTAACAACTATGTGGTTTGTCCCAAAAATTAAAATCTAGACTATTTTATGGAAATAGGTATTCATACCCAATGTGAACATAGTAAAATGTAATGCTATCTATTAAGCGTGCTATTTAACTACTCTTTTGCTTATTTCTACAGCTTGTACATATACTCTATTCCATAGCCTTTCTTTTTCTTGTTGTTTTGCAGTTTCTGTGAAGAGTGTAGTTTTTCCTATTATTATTTCAGGTTGATTTTCATAACTTGTCTAAAAGTCCAATGAAGGAGACAGTTTTTCTAACTGCTTTGTCAAATGCATGCATTGCACTTGCTCTGAAATGCAAACAGCAGTGAAGATTTCTCAGTTCAGAATTCAGCTGATAATTTATTCTTATCACTTTTCTCTTTCACATGTGTTGTCTCTGTTGTGCCGACAAAACTAGAGAGGCAACCATTGCAAAAAATATTTTAGGAATATTTATTCCCATGTATAAATGAACTTGCATTCACCATTTGTGTAATTTTTACATCTTCCGGTTACTTAAGGGTTTAGGTTTTGTTGACGTGTCTGTTCCTTGAAATGAATTCCCAAGCACCAGCTTACAAAGCAATCAGGCCTAACCCTGCACCAGAAATTTCTTATGTCAGGTATGCTTAATCTTTCTTTCATTATATCAGATGATTACCAGCCTTACACTGAAAATTTAAATAAGAGGGGGGAGGGCAAATTCGCTGCTTCCAACAAATCACTGAATGGACAGCTCAGGTAGCGTTAGACTTCAGCATATATTTTGTATGTAGTTAAGCAGACCGGCAATGGAGGGCAGTGGGCAAGGGGCTGTGCAGTAAAACTTTTTTTTTCTAGTATATTCTCAGTAGTACATGATACTCGAAGTACAAAGGACCATGAAGATGAGGTAATTGAAAAATTTAGGTTTATATTTTTTCATTTCCTCAGTTTTGTTCTTTATTTGGTGTTTACTGCAACTCCAAAGCACATTTGAAATGGCAGACATGATCTGACAACAGAGAAGTAACAAGGTTAAAAAAAGAAAGTCTGTGTGAAGTTATCTTCTTTCTTCTCTAGGTTTCTTTCTCATGGGAGAGGAGAAGAATAAATAAATGTGACTGACTGTTAAGACTAGAATGAGACATCCATATTTGCACAATTCAGTGGTAGATTTTTGAAAAGGCATTTCACGTGCTTAACACCCAGGGGTCAAGAGGCAGCTTTCTGCTTCTGAGAAGCCCGTAAGTAGTGTTTCTGGAGAGGGATGAGTGCAAGAAGAATGTACGTGACACTATTTTTTTTCACTAGGGAGTGTCTGAGGACAAGTAACCATAAAAATTCCCTAAATATTTTGATTCTCAGATTTTTTGACTAGGGATCCTACATTTGAGTGTCTTGCTCTACACAGGTGCCTAGAGAGAAGGCAGAAATCTCCCTGATGTTCACCTTAGTGAATGCAGCAGCACTCGGATCTTAAATCAAGGACCAGACAATGTTCACATTGACCTCTTTCATGGGCTTTTTTTTCTGTTTTGAAAATATACAAATGGCAGATTTGATAAATGGTGCTGTCTTGTTTCCTTGTGGCTGTGCTAGCTGGGAGATGGAGGTGGTGTGAGACTTCATGATCACCAGAAAAGCAAAGTTCTTACCTAGCCTTCTGAGGGCAAGGGATGTGGTCTGGTCACAGATAGGAATGATGTCTTTGCATCTCAGCTTTGAAAGGATTGTGGTAGCTACTGTGCACTATAGCCTAAGAAAGGAGGGTCAGGTACAGTTTTTGCTTAATGGCTCATTAACTATTTCTAAGCTGTTGTAATTGTTTGCCAATAGCCTAGAAAAATATTTTCCAGACATGTTTGCTGTATTCACTCCAGCTATTCTGTGTTGTGTTGATCGGTCATGTAACTCACAGCACTGTTTCTGTTCTTTGATAGTATGAACAAAATATTTAAATCGGAGAAAAAACTCCAGTATGTAAGTAAAAATGGACATCTGATTTATTCAGATAATCAATGTTTTGCCAAATGTTTAGGGTTTACTCATATACATGTAATAAAAAAAAAAAGTCCTGATCATCCATTTCATTTGTAAACATGTAAATTTACCACCATTCTCTTTACTTTCAGAGAAAATCAATATGATGATGAATTTGGCTTTGCTTCTGTCAGAAGTGAAAGATTTGCTTTGGTTTTGTTGGAAACAAAACTGAACATGGGATTGCTTAACTTCTTTTTTTTTTTATCTGTGAAAATTATAAAGATAAGCTTAAAGTGGACTCTTTTTTAGCTTTCATTGATGTAAATCAAGTGCAAAACAACTGGATACAATATCTATCCTCTGCTGAATAATTTAGTTGGTACTAATGCTAAAATATCTACTTCTTCATGCTCAATGAAGTTGGCATTTAATGTTACACTTTAAAACATTTTAATTTGAGTAAGTCATTGGATTGTTATCCAACACAATGAGTCAAAGTCATCATTAATGACATTTCTTCGTAGTTCACTAGGAGTTCAGCAAAAAAAAAAAAAAAAAAAAAAAAGGCCCTACCACTAATTTCATTTTCAATGTTTAATGAATGAAAGAGAACAAGATTTTTATGCTATTTGGGTTTTGAATTCCCAGTTTAGCAGTGACTTGTGAGGGAGCTACCTTAATTTATTTCATTCTTTATGGAATTACTTGTATATGGGCTTTCAATGACAACCTGTTTCTAAGGGAGCAGGGAACATGGAGATAGATGCTTTGGGGAGACAAAGTAGAAACTAGTGAAAAGAAAACATGAAGTAACTCCTAGGACAAAGGAAGTTAACATTTCAGTTGAACAGATGTATAGCTCCTTCCTCTGGAAATGTTTTCCTGCAGAGGACACACTTCTCATTAGATGTCCCTTGTTACCAACGCTGTACTATGGCAGTCCTGAAGGTCAAGTAATAGGGTTTCCACAGGCTTGTGTCATCTAGCAAGGCTGGACAGCTGTTTATCTCTATAGTTGGTGTTAATAATATTTAATTGTCGTGGTAAACACACTCGGACCAGATTGTTCCCTGCCTCTAGGCAAGACGAAGCAGGATTAAAATCCCATGGTTACAGGTATGGTGAGGTATGGTATGGTGAGCAGACCTCAGGTGCAATGCCAGATCTTCTGCTCAGTTTCAGGTGTGTAGAGAAATGAAAATAGCAACAGCTGGACAAAGTGGAAAGATGTGGGCAAGCTGCAGACTTGATGAGGGACCTGAAACAGCAGGGTTGTCTCTGTCAATTAACTTCTAACACTGAGTTGGAATTCACAACATGTATCACCTCCTAACCTTTCTAAAATGGCCTAAGATCCTCCAGTGAAACTGCCTATGTAATATCATTATTTAGGTACGACGCAGGAGTAACACGTACACGTGGATAACCAGATAGAGCAAACAGGGAAATCTTCCATCTATCTTTTTCCAAAAGTCTGTAGTATTTTTGTTATATTACAGCAAAGCAATATACATTGCTGTGAGTCATCTGTGGTGAATGCCTTTTCACGGTATTTAACTCAAAAAAACCCTGAACTAAGCTCTGTAATTTTTCCACAGTAAACCTGGAGATCCTGAGATATCTTCTTCAGCTGCTATAATTACTACATGATACTACATTGTTCATTTCGTACTCAAAGAGGAACAGGCAAAGATGTGCAGTGTGAGACATTGACCATTACAGAGGTTTTGAAGAAAGAGGTCTGTAACATGGACAAAATGGACTTTCAACAAAAAGACTTCTATTTCCACTGTGAGGGAAGGTTTTCATTACTGTTTGTCAGCATTGCTGAGCAAGCTGGGTGCTACCAACATTTTAACTCAGTTTTGAGCATCGGATCTCTGTCACGACACAATTGTTCCTGATGTACATTGACAGCAGTGGGATCGTGGTCAGGGCCCAGCAGAACAGATCAGTGTTAACTTCCCTGCTAACTCTTTTTATCCTCTAAGGCTCATCTGCAAAGGAATCAATTTTTCTGCTTTTCTTCCTGAAAACAGAAACAGTGTCTGCTTCTCTTCAGCCCACCACCTCCAGCTTATGTTGCCCGATGATGAGTGCCTATCAGATGTGTCACTGAGCCATGATCGATAGAAGTCTCATGACACTTTCTAGTGGTCAAATAGTAGAGCAGAGACATCAACAAAAATAGTACTACTATCCAGGAAACCTTATTCTTTTGTTTTGTTTGACCTCTGACGATGGGAAGGCATTTACTTTGTACTTTACTTTGGTCCCAAGGGACTTGTTTTTTGGCATGCATTGGTACAGTTCCCACAGTGATATGACTTCCTGGCATGCCACATAGACCAGACGTGTGATGCCTGAAATGTACATCCTTACCTAATGATATTTTACATCTTCTTAATCAAGAAATGAAAAAAAATTACAGCAGGGTGAGCAAAAAAATAGTTTTCACAGAGTATAACAGGGAGACAGATACTTGATGGTTACCATTTATTCTGGAGGGCCAATAAGGGTCATTTTGGATGCGTAGATTCTCAAAGAGAAATACATAGCACATACATAGACAAATTGCATCACTGCTAATTTTTCAGTGTCTTTGGACAAAGTCTTTCACTGATTTTTGCCTTTGTGATTACACACCACTCTTAAAATATATAGAAAATATATACACATACTTTGCAGGCCACAGAAGACTCAAGTCTAGAGGATGAAATATTAACCTAAGCACTGTTTATTCAAAGCTCCAGCAAAACAGAAAACAATTAACCAATTGAAAAGACCTGAAAACTTGGATAGGGTGATGAAGAATTTGAATTGGCTTTGCTCTGTTGGTTTGGGTGCCTCCTGACATTTCAAAATATTTTGTGCTTAAAACTGATAACATTCATGGTGAGCAATCTGCTCCCATTAAACCACATTGACATCTTGCAGAAGAGAAAATGTGTTATCTGCTAAGTTTCAATCTTTGCCACTCAGAGTCCTTACGATAACTTTGTGCCACTGATGTTTTACTGGAGTGATGAAGGTTACTGTTGGGTGAATTCATCCATCAGGAAAAGGTTATTATCCCCATGGGTGTGACTGATCTTTAAAGCTTGTCAGTCTTTGCTCAGAAATTTGGAGCATTAAGAGTTTAGCCAATAGCCACTGTCCTCATCTGTCCCTTCACTGAGTAATAGACTAGAAAAACTGTCAGTCAGCTTCTCAGTGTCTGAATGCCTGAATCTCTTCCACTCTGGTTCATACAGGTGCCAGATGATGGAAAATCTAGATGTTCGGTGGTGTGAGAAAAGGCAATTGCAACCATTTAGTGCTTTTACTTGTCTTAGGAAAGGACAGTGCCAGCTTTTGTGCTTTGGAATAAAAATTTGGCTCCTATGCTGTCTCAAGCACAGCAGGCAAGCAGTTTCTCATTGAGTCAATTTTCACATGAGCATTTGTGGATGGTTTGGCAGCTTGCAAGGTCACTTCCCTTCCTGTATATCCCTTACCTCTTACAAATTTCTACTGAGATTATTCTGAGCTGGGAACTTGCATACCATGTGGGGTACATGAAACACAGACAGCCTCTTCCCTGAGATGACCTAAGGCCTTAACATCTTCCCTCTTGTGATTCAAAGCAGCTTGCAGTGTACAACACTGGTCTACATGATAAAGTCCCAGCCCACGTTGTTTGCTTTTTGGAAACCAGGAGCATAGAGTAAAGGATGCAAGATTTAAAAAAAAAAAAAAAAAAAAGGGAAAAAAAAAAAAAGGTTTGTTTAAACACTTCTTGTTTTCTGCATAGCCTCACTCTGTAAGTACCAGTATGATTGTTTACCATGTATATATTTTAAACAGGAATGGACACTCTTTTGTTCTTGAAATCAAATCATGTAAACAGGACATTTTAAATGCAGTTTCTGTCAAGGCAGATACAGAGAATGTTTATATTGGGTCAGTAATGATATCTTTGTGGAGGACAAACACTGCGAGGATAATTTTTTGGGCTGTGCTCTGATACCTTTTATTTAGTATTATCTTTAGTAGCTCCCTTTGTATTTGGGATGTCAAGAGTTGTTCAGAAAGAACCAAGGACACAGAGTTTGGCCCAACAATTTGAATCATGTGTTCCTTAAAGCACTAGAAATTTTTACATTGAAGATGCTAAATAAAGGGGCTTATGAACAACAGAATTATGAAACAAGTAGCTTGGCAAATAACTTCCTTATATGAGAGTGCTTTAGTAAGTGCCATTTGCTTGATTTATGAACACATTTGGAAATAAAAATTATTAGATCTAATAATAAACGTTATATTAGGAAAACACAAGAGCTAATTTTACAGCTGTATCCTTATCTCAGTCACTTTGACCTTGACACACAGGGCAACAATTTCACAGAGGTTTTTTATGTTGCTGTTAAGATGATGAAATATTTCAAAAACCACTGAGAAGGAAAGATGGGCAGAGAAATGGATTTTCTGTCAAGGTAAATCTTTTACCTCTTATAAGTGCCCTGCCAGGGGCATTTGTTTATTCTACTGTAGTGATGGTGCAAAGATCAAGATCTATGTTAGAAAAGGGCAGGCATCAATTAAGTGTGAAAAAGAAACAAAATCGAAGTAACCAGAGAAGCAGATGATCCAGGGTGAAGGTACAGTTTGGGCAAGAATCTGAAGATAAACGAGGTGAGAATAAAGGTATAACAGAAGGGGTTGTGAGGCACAAGAGGGGAGACATAAAAAAGGAGAGAGGATGAGAGAAGGGAGCAATAGGTAGAAAAGTCTTGGGAAGCTATTAATCACACTGTGCATTTAAATACACAGGTAAGGACAAACAGCTACCTTAGGCTCAGCCCCAAAGGAAGCATGGGTATCAGTTTTAATGGGTCAGTGACCCTCCTGGGGGATAATCAAAGTAGAGACTGGGAAATTCAGAAGTGCTGAGGAAATATCTGGGAGATAGGGAGGAAGTGCAAGAGGGGCATTATCTATTTTGTTGTTGGAGAGTACCCCCATCACCTAAGCATCTTTGGTGTTTGAAATATCATACACCGTAACTTCATTAAAATGCTGGGTGTATGTTAGAGAATAGTGGTTTGTGCAACATGGAAGAAAATACATTCAGAGAAGACAAGCAGTTGGAGTTCTTACAGCCTGATCCACCGCCAGGATCCCTCCTTGTCATTGAAAATGTGTAATGAGAAAAATTTGACCTCTGTGAATTATGTACAACAAGGAACATCTGTTCTAAGGGGGAGCTGTTGAATAGACAGGTTGCTTATGACACTAAGTTGTTAGTGCTGTCTACAATTTTCCCCTCTCTGTGAATTGTGATCTCAGTGTATCAGTTTGCTTCTATAAAAATATTCTTGCTTTGCCTTTGGCACAAGAGTTATAAATGAAAGCTCACTGAAGTTCTTGGAAGCACATGTTTAGTAATTGCACAAAGTGAACTAAGATTATAGTAGTCAAAACACCTCTGTATTTTTCTTGAAGCATATGAATGTGAGAGCAAGGAGGATAAATAGTGCTGAATCTCTTAAATGGGGTTTATAACATGAAACAAAACAAAGAAAAAACATTAACACATCTTGCAGTTGGAATGAAATCAGCTTTCAGTATTTTCCATAAACCTTGATAAGAGAGCCTTGGTCAGTGTTTGTTCCTCTGAGAGCAATGTAAGTTGCTCCTTTCACCCAAGGGTAGCCGTGCTGCCTCCCTGAATCTGCCTCAGAAACGAGAGAACGGGTGGAGGGTGAGAACACAGCCCTCTCTTCAGCAAACCTCTGGCCAACTCAAATACGCTGTTATTTCATTTTTGCACTGACCTCGTGCCCTGCCTGTGTAGTATTCTTCTGAAGTAACAGGATCAATTGGAGCAGCAGTTTGCATTCCCAACTGCTGCTTGGTGGGAACACTTTTCCCTTGTAGTCTTTCCTTTATTCCCCCCCAACCATGTCTTTCCTCCTCTCAAGCTAACTTGAAAGTATAGGCGAGCATAAGCAGGAGTCCATCTTCCCATCTCAAGTCCCATCCACTAGCTGCATGACCTCTGAGAGAAATGTGAAGTTCACCACCTGGGCTGGGGAGAGACTTACTCTCCCATGCACCCACCAGCTAGTAACACAATCTTTTGAATAAGGTATATCTGTGGGACATATAAACTTAATGAAGAAACCTCTGAAATGTTGATTCTTTTGTTGGAAGAGGTAGGCTCCCCTCTTTATGTACTCAGCTTGGCAGCACATGATATTCTGCATGCATGCTCATTTTGGCAGTGCACAAAAGGATGTGCACGTGCACACTGAAGAGTCAAATCACATCTCTTTAATTCTGGAGTAAGATGTTTTGTTTTAGTAACAAAGCTTATGGGCATTTAATTACATTTTATTGTTTTGTAACAAATTACAGCATTGTAATACTTGGCAGATTTGTTAGAAAAAAAATATGAAATGGTAAAAAGGTAATTTAGGGAGTGATGATTCAAGTTCCCATTCATTTTCAAATCTGAAAACAATTCAGCTTTTCTTTATAGTGCTCCACTTTCACCCACTCTCATAAATTCAGAAATGTAATCTAAATGCAGCTGTGAAGCAGGGAGGTATTTTCAGCTGATTTATTCAAGAATGTCACAGTCCTTTTCAACACAGGAAAATTAATTAGGGAGGCAAATGATCATAATGATAGTACGCAAAATAAAAGGAACAACCTAATTTAGTGATTTCAAGTTTATACAGGGAAGAATGTCAGATGAAGGGCATGAATGAAGCATGAGGAAATCTCATCCCCATCTTCAGTACTGGGAGCCATCTGCAGCTGAACTGTCAATGGCGATAAGTGATGGGTGCTCAGGGGACTAAGTTCCTCCCTCGTAAGTCTTAGTCCAAGCTGGGGCGGCACCAGGCTTTTGATTCAATTCAGCTCCACAAAACCATATCAGCTCCTTTGGGGTGTCAGCCTTCCTCCATTGTGGTTCCCACTGCTCTCCCCCGTCTCACCCTTCCCTGCTCAGACATAGGTGATTTCTCTAACACTTCCCCAACTGTTTCAGCAGAGAGATACAACGAGGAGATCCCAAGGAGATGAGCAAAAGGGATGTGGCCCCACTCCTTGTCCTCTGGGATTTGGTAAACATTTGGGCAGTTGTCTCTCAAACTCTTCTGTTGTTTCAGACTGAGCGTGTTCAAGGTCTGTTCAGTTGCCAGATGGCTATGGGCGAAGTTTCTGTTCCCCTCTTAATGTTCCCTTTCTGGCTGCTTCAGCTAATAGAATAAATCACCATTTCTCTTAGTGCATAAGATTTTGAATGAATATGTAAATTTGTCCGGGTTCCTGAGTAAAGGGATATGAGGTCTAAACACTTGCTGGCTGAAAGAGGAGTAGAGCTTGGATTCAAGACTCTCCCAATATTTCATTCAGAGTACACTCTCAAGTCTGCTAAATTTGACATGGGGTAGAAAAGATGATCAAAGCAATTTAGTAGTTTCAGCACAGATACTCCCAGCTTGAGAATTTAGCTAAACCAGTCATTTCCCACCTGCCTTTGGCTTCAGTCTTGCTCTTGGCAGAACATATAAGGTGGTGTTTAAAAGTAATTGTCAGTGTTAGGATGGCTGTCTGCCAGCACAGAGCACTGTTTTGAGTGGCTGTATAGGACTTAACCTTGTGCTATGGATGTTTTAGATGCCAGCATTGCCACCTTTGGGGCACTAGTTAAGTCAGGCTCAGATCTTTGAAGATGTATATGTGCTGCCCTGTTGCTCATATCTCTGGGAAATCAGTTCCTCTCTGAATACAAAGATGTGGATGTCCAATAGACCAGGGATGTCTATTTGCATCTAGTGTATGAAAGCTGTAAGATTTTCAAAATCATGTATCTATTTGTCCACAAAATAGAAGGGTACAATAAAACCTGTTTTGGTTGTGGTTTTTTGGTTGGTTGGGGTTTTTTCAGAAAAGTCTAATTTGAAAAAGAAAATTGTATACTTATTAGTTAAAGATTGAAATCTTGTGGACAAAAAAGACTTTAATGGTTTTCTATTCAAATCTTGATCTTGCACATTTGTGGATACATTCCATAAAATTCTGAAAGTAAATGTTTTAGTACAAGATTCAGTATATGGAAATACTACAGCATTTTTCAGTCATAATTGTATTTTGCTAAATTATTCAAAATTTTTAGTGATTTCCGTGTAGACTTTGGAACACCTTTCCATTTCTAATGTGTAGAAATATCTCAGAAAGTAGAAAGGAAAGAACAAATTTTAGTTAATGCTTTGAAAGCTGATCAACTGGCTTTTAATCTCTTTATAAAATTCAGGAGGGTAAGGAGGACTAAGAATCTGTATGGTGTTCCTACACAAACTGTCTAATATTCTCTATCTATAAGCTGGTTTCTTTGGTAGGAAAGAGGCAGTTTTATTTCCAGAATGTGCATGGATAGAAATGATCCATTTTTATTTCTTACCTATGCAGATATCCTCTTTCTTATGTGCTGGAAGTAGGTGTCATTAAAAATAAACCATTCTAAATACAGAAAGCTTATTAAGTTCAGCTTTGTCTCCTCATCTCTAAAACAGCATCCACTGCAACTCAATCAAGGATGAACAAATTTCAGTAGTTGTTGGAACAAGGAGAAAGAACAGAAGGAGTTAGATCCCAGAAAAGCTTCATGTATCCTGGGCCAAAGTGCTGGCTTGTCTATGTGCAGGGAAATGCCATTGTCTTGCAGGAGAAGAAAGTTGTTTTCAAGGATGCTGTGCAGCTGAAACCACCATAAGATTACAAAAGTTGATTTCTCCCTACTCCTGCTAGACTGTGTTAGAGAATGCATAGCCACAGCTACAAGATAGACTGTTTTTTTTACCTACAATAGTAAAAAGATCTATCACCTCTGGCAATTTTCTGTCACCAGCACAAGTTAGTGCTTAATATACCCCAGCCTTGCCTTCTGCAAGTTCTGTGCTGTTTGCATCTTCAGCCAGGTAAATCAAAAAAACTGCCAAAAGTTGGTTGTGCCACAGGATGTCTAACACCTACATTCATTTTGTTGTTCAGATGGTAGATAACCATAAGACAGAGGCCAGGTATCTCATTGTCACCATCACATGAATCTAGTGATCCCTATTGTCTAATATAATATGGAGGAAAGCATTATAAATTGAATTGTTGTACTTGTAGGATATGCCACATGAGTGACTACAGACAAAGCCTATTCTCGGCCTACTTCAGTCTGAACTTCAAGGCTCCTTTTTTTCTTCTGTTTGTTCCTGTGTCAGAACCATGTATACAGATCCATTTTTATCTCCAACATCTACAGTGACTGACCTGTGCAGATATCCTCTTAGTTCATGTGCAGGATGTAGGTGTCATAAAAATAAACCATTTTAAATCCAGAAGGTCTATAAACCATGCAGTGGGAACAATTCCCTTTCAATTAATTTATGGACTTTTTCTTGAATTGTTGGATGAACTTTCAGCAAGAGCAAAAAAAATCCAATTTATTAACACTTTGGTGCAGAAGTGAATCCTGAAGCTTCTTGTACAGTGTTGCTTTAACTGACGTCATTCTCTGCTGGAGATAAAGCTCTTAAGTCACAAATAATATCTTTGTTTACAATATTTTCAAAGGTAAATATGCAAAAAATTGCTTTGGGCTGGGCTGCCTTGCAGCAAAGAAAGGTCCTGCTTTGTCCCACATGTTAATTCTGACTGGAAAGGAAGGAAGTTTTCTGGTCATGTTGGCAAGCTTGTTAGGGAATGTGATTTATCTTCTCTATCCTGTTGCCTGCACAAGTAAGGAGCTCCAGGAAAGCAGATTAAGTAACTTTCTTACTAGTGAATAAGTTCTGTTCTAAAACACAGATATCTCTCTTATCCAATGTAGCCATGTGCCAGCTGCTACTTAATATAAACTAAACTCCTAACAAGGATCACAGCTTCTTTTGTTAAGTTATCCATACATTTCAGATTGAGAACTTATTCCACAGTGCACTGCTGAGTCAGGTGTTCCTTAGTCTGAAAAAAATAAAAAAAAATTTTGGTAAATACGGGCCAGACTGCAAAAACACAATTAGGCTTCTCAAGCCCAAGGTAACCTGTTACACAAAGTCCTCATGACGCATTAAGCATTATGGCCCCACGCATGATTGCCCTCCAGGCCACCTGCAGAAGGGACCTGCTCTCTCAAAGCATCCTGTGATGGGCAGCTATGCTGCGCCTCACAGCGTGACTTTGTGTAGGGGCTGAGGTTCTACACATTTTCTTTTCCACCATTGTTGCCTTCACTGTTATTAGTACTAAACAAGAATAACCCTTTTATGCCAAAAATTGTTATTGCCCCAAAAATACTGGATACTAACCATGAGACTATGTTACACAATCCAAATATTTAATAAATTAGCTGTTGTCATGGATCCTTTTGCAAAACAGTAGACATTCTTGGGAACAAAACCCCTACTTGATTAAGTGAAAATGTTAGGCAAAGATGGGACACAGAGTTAATACCCAACCAAAAATGCTTAAATCCCCCGGCTTTCAGGAAGTCTGCAGCCCCATTTGAACTTTATCATTGGAAATGATCTCTAGCCTAAACATTTTGCTCTTTTTATAGTTTTTTGTACATAAAGGCTCAGGAGACAAATCCACCAAAGGTAAATACAATTATTTTTTAAATTTGAATTACTTTTAATTACTTTAGTAGTCAAACAAAATGTGTAGACATGCAGAACTTAAGACAGTTAACCAACCCTAGCAATACATTCTATGGTTAGTCACTTCTTCCCATAGCTGTAGAATACTGCAGTAATATCTTAATCTATTCCAATATGGTATAATACTGATGAAAAAAATACTAAATAAGTTCCTCCACCATTTTACCAAAAGGCATGCTGTGTGTGCAAAGGTCTCCAGAAGGTCTGGAGTCTGTTGTCATCCATATTGCAAGTCTTCTGTTGGCCATGGAAGATGGTGGCCAGAAGATCTGAATCAGTGAAATACCATTGAAGTAAGTACAATAAGAATTATTTCCTCCAGCTAAGAATTAACCTCAGGTTTTTGTATTTAATTTCTTCATCTGTTAACACAGAAGAATAATATTTCCTTTATTTGCTTTATCTATAGAAATTTCAAACTGTGGAGGGTAGGTGGTATGTCTTACTAAGTGCTTATACAACATCCAGCATAATACAATCTTTACTTTTGTAGTTTTTCATAAAAAGGCTACTAGAAATTGCAGATAGGAAGATATTCCAATTTACAGGGAAAATGTGAAATTTCAGGTATCTGTTCCATAAATCAGTCAAATACAACTTTACTTTCCCTAGGAATAAGAACTGCAATTTCAAAATGAGATTTTGTCTTAGCTTTCTAAAAATATATATTTAAATTAAATGTCTGGAATTCTGACAACTTAGTGGAGAGGAAGATACACACTTCAGGAACATGGAGCTGGGCACTTAGAAACTCTGCAGCAGCTGCTGTGTAAAGATTTCCTGAGAGTATCAGCCTGAGAGCTTTTGGAGCTATATTCCATTAGAACCTAAAATGTTAGATTTAACAACAGACCACAGAACATTGCATCAAAGATATTCCACTAAAAGCCATTTCTTTCTAAATCATCAGAATAATCTGAGAGTATTTAAGCTTCCATTAAGTAACAATTTCTTATTAAATTATTTTCCAAAATGAACAATATCCTTGAGATTCCAAAATGACCACAATCAGTGAAATGGCTTTATAAAGCTTATATCTGAAAGATACCACTGAAAATCCTAAAAACACAAGCCTCTTTCTGCTTTACATGGCACAAATTCTTCAGATAAGGTTAATGAGCAAACTAAAAGTCTGGCAGAACTAATTATTTTGGTGTGGGACTTGACAATTAAATGTAACTATAAAAGTCTAATGTTTAATAATGAAGCAGGGGACAAATTAGGCACCAACTCATTATGTTTTTAATCCAAGCTAAAATATTACCAAACAGGATGTAGCTCCAAGGTGTCTGTGACATTCAGATTACCATGCATCAGAATATCCTTGTGGTACATGCATCGGGTGAAGAAGTTTCAGCTCCTATGACACTCCAGGTTCTGTGTCTACTAATATGATGCTCACAAGATTTCTGCTCTAAGAAATACTTTTGCTTGATAAGCAGAAGTGAACTAGTCTAAAATTTATAATGATGTTTCAGTGGAGTAAAGTTACTGAGGAATTACATTAATCAAATGAAATTTAGTGGGCCCACCAGGCAGCAATGGACCCGTGCAGCAAAAGAGGCCAACAGTATCCCGGGTTGAACTAGGAGTGCTGCCAGCAGGTCAAGGGCCGTGATTCCTTCCCTCTGCTCAGCACTGGTGAGGCCACACCTGGAGCACTGTGTCCAGTTCTGGGCTCCACAGCACAAGAGAGACATGGATGTAATGGAGAGGGTGCAGTGAAGGGCCACAAAGATATTTAAGGGATGAGACCATCTCTCCTGTGAGGAGAGGCTGAGACCTGGGATTGTTCAACCTAGAGAAGAGAAGGCTCAGGGGGATCTCATCAATGTGCATAGATACCTGAAGGGATGGTGCAAAGATGCACCCTCCTCTTGAAGAAAAAGAAAGGAAAAAAAAAAGCATAAATGAGGTTGCAACTGCATACTTGTGATAGAGGTCACAGGTGAGAACAAGGTGACCCATGAAACATCCCCAAAGAAGATGCACCTCTTGAAAAGAGGCAGGCTCTTTCAGTGGTAACCAGTTCCAGGACCAGAGGCAATGGGGACAAACTGAAGCACAGGAGGTTATCTCTGAACACAAGGAAACCTTTTTTTTTTACCGTGAGGGTGACCAAGTACTGACCCAGGTTTCCCAGAGAGGTTGTGGAGTCTCCTTCTTTGGAGATACTCAAAATCTGCCTGGACATGGTCCTGGGCAACTGGCTCTAGGTGACCCTTGCTTGAGCAAGGTGGGTTGAACAAGATGTTCTCTGATGTCCCTCAAACCTCATGTATTCTCTAATTCTGTAAATGTCTTGCATCTCTTTCAGGACCTCCAGATATTTTACTAATAATATTTCAAATTTTAATAATCATCAAATCTGAGGAAAGGAAGGCATACTGCTTTTTATTCCTTCTTTTGTTTTGCTTCTTCCAAAAGCTCTGAAGCACCAGTGAGGCACTTGCCATGAAAATATCATTCTTTTAGTTAAAGTGATTACTGTATTCACGCATGTGTGCACACTGAATACAGGCATGGGGTGACATTGTGAAAACAGGATTCAATGAAACAGTAAAATAAAAACTGCCTCAGGAAAAGACAGAATAAAATTTCTCGTGAAGTGCACTTTGTGACTTTGTGTACTGTTCAGAAATTTGACTGCAGTTAGGAGACCAGGACAGGAAAGGTATGGCATCAAAAATGGGTGCCCAAGCAGAACAATAAAATGATTTAACTTCCAAAGAGATTTTTTTCTGCATCCTTTTGTGAAGTAGTGTGAAAAGATGTTACCTGATTATTGACTTAATGGGTCTCCTAAAAAGGCTTGTCAGTTGGAATAGTGTATCTTTGAACAAGTGTTGATACTATTTCTGTGTGTATATCTACAAGGAGAAGAGGAAGAAGGAGGACAACAGGAGAGAAGTGAGTGGGAGAAGAGATTACAGTTTATCTGCTTTATGTGTATTACTGGTGCAAGTATTTTGGCTGTTTCATTCTGCCCAAGGAAAAGTACATATTGCATGGCTTCTGACTTTGATTTATTTTTTGGGGTGGGGTCACCCCACATCACAGGATATTATCTTGCCCATCCTTTGGACGGGATCTGCCTGCTTCTGACTGACTTAGTTTATTCCACATGTAAATGAGCATGTGCATGATTTGCAACTTTTTCATTAGCTTTGATTTTTATGAAGGATAAAAAATCATCAGCTCAAACAATGTCCATGTTGAAGGACACAAACTGATCATCAGCAATTTAGGAAAGGAAATGTTTACCAATTGTATAGTAAGACAAATTTGTCCAAGTACAATGTAGGTGTCGTTGACCCTCTTCAGACAGCAGGTATGCAGAACATTATGGGAAATAACAGGATGCTTCACCAAAGACTTAACAAGCCTATTGTCTCATGGATCACCTTGCTCTCTTCTATGACCTCTGTTACAAGTATGCAGTTGTAACCCTGTTTATGGGGTTTTTAATTATTATTTTGCTTTTTCTTCAACAGTGCATGTTGAAGACACATTTCTCTTTGGTAAAATGCCATGCTCTTTTTTTTTATTTTTGGGAGTAATGCTTTCTGAACAATCTCTAAGGAAGCAACAATAGCTCTTTAATTACCTTTACTAAGCTAGCTTTGAAAGCTGAATAAAACATAGAAGGTTTAACATGGTTGTTAATTCAGCTCCATCAGGATGCTAGGGCATAATATTATATTTAATAATTGTTTCTTTACGGCTGTTCTTAAGTGCTCAAAGAAAGCTACCGAGCATTTTAGAGCAGTCTTTTTTTATCCCTTTATCCCTTTATTACTGCAACAGTCAGCCCAAACTGAAGCATTTATCTACAGCATTAATAAACATGGATCTCAAAACCATCATGCCCATTATGTCTACAGTAATATGATACCGGAATTGCAGTGAGTCTAGCAAAAAATCCTAATCAACAGATTTCAATGGTTTGTTTTAAAGAGAGTATGTCAGTGTAAGCACCGAATTTACGTCAAGCAGCAACTGGAATGAAAATATTTTGTATTTTTTCGGGGGAAAATTGTTAGCCTGTAAATACAGCTAAGTTTAAATGTGCTATATCAATGTTGTTTATACGAAAACATAAAAAACATAAAAAAGGGATTTTTTGCTTTTACATTTTTGCATGAAAGCATGAACATTTTTTCCTATGTGTTTGTAAAACTGAAAGGAAGTATTACTATAAATAGTAGTAGTAGAAGCAGGGGCAGCTGAACAGATGGTGAACAATCATCTTGAAGCTATAAATATGAGTCTGTTGTGAACTACTAATTAACAAATAGCTTTAATTTTTGATGGATGACTAAAAGCACTTATGCACAGAGGTCAAAATTACAATCTTCCCCATCCATCAGGCTGCTATAAAAATGTATGTTGTCAACCTTTGCTGACAGTGTTCACGGAATGAGAGACTACCCCAGGTTTAAAAGAAACACTAAAAAGTGGTGAGGATAGAGTACTGGGGCACCTGTAAGGAAGTGGTTTTCACAACCTGGCACACACATTCACAAGTTTTGTGAGCAGGAAGGGTCAGGATGCTGAGCTCGGGATTCATCAGAGTTGACAGACATGTGGAGGGCAGGGAAAAAAGACACAGAGGAACAGGCTGGCTGAATGCAATGCTGGCAGTAAAAAAAGCTATAGGCAACGACATGTCTGAAACCAGGGCTCCCTCTTGACTTCCACTCCTAGTCTGAACTGGTTTCCCTGGTCTTGGCTGCTTGGGTCGTCTTGCTGGGTGTTTTTTCTTTCTTTTTTTCTTTTTTGTTTTAAAATATGCTCAGAAGAGATGGTCTCCCACACCTTACCTGTTTATGGTGAAAAACTGGTCAGGAAATAAGAGACCTGGCTCTTGTTGGCCTCAGGGAGACAAATTTCTGGAAGAGGAGATCTTCCATGGAGGAAATCTTCATCTCTCTAGTTGAAGCATTGCATGATGTGAAACAGAATGCAAAATTCACGAGACCAGAAAGACTTACTCCATTGAGATTAGTTAGCATCCTAAGAAGAAAAATATTCTTCATTTTCTCCATGGAACATGAATCTTGTAACTGAAGGGGAGACACATGCAACCATAATTACTGAAGCAAAATTCTTGAAACTGAAGGGAAAAAGCACTTCCTAAATAAACCACACAGTAGGAAAAGTTCTGAGATTTAAAATGTCACGATTAAACATGGGTTTGGGACATTTACAGAAGAAAAAAGACTGAGACACTACAAACTTGTAGTAAATTTGAGTGTCTAATAATGTTCTCACCTCAAGGTTTTTGTGATTTTTTACTGAAGCACAGTAGTTTCTGCCTTATTGTAAAGTAACTGTGATGAAAAGGTATAGCTAAACTTTCTCTTCGTGGGAAATGTAGAGCTATTAGAAAGTGGGAAACAACCCTGGAGACAACTATTTTTTTTCATTCAGGGAACACAAACCATATGGTTAGTGGTAGTGTAAATTTTCCCACATTGCTGAATGAACATGCATACTGTGGGTATGCGGCCAAGAAAACAGCTGACAAAGCATCATCATCAAGCACCTAGCAGAGTCAGAGTTAGTCAGTGTTGATTTGTCCAGCTTTGAGATATTGATTTAAAAGCCCATTACTAAGCTTCTAACTATAAACTACTGATTTGTTAAGGTCATTAAAAAGGCAAACACAATCTTAGGGCTACTTTAAGTGAATTATTTCCTGAGTACAATGCTTGATGAGATCTTAGCTTGAATACCGAGTATGTCTAATCTGCCACAGTCTAGATGGGCTTGCTCAGCCTGGAACTGCAGCTGTGACAGTGAGCAAGACCTTGGCTGATGAGAAGAGATGGAAACAACACAGTTGGTTTAGTCTAGAGGAGTAAACAGGGTGGAGGACAGCTGAGAGATTATGACTGTGAACAAATTCCAGTGTTTCCCAGTTTCTGGCTTGAGGCTTGCAGTGGTGTGACTTTTTGAAAAATAGTTTGATAAAGGCACACAACATAATACCAAGTGGTTACCTGTGATTGTGGAAAACCAGATAGAGTGATTCAGATTATTGTTTCCAGACGTACCTGGAGATAAGGACTGAAATTAATGACTTGTCAACATGTTTCTTTCAAACTTTGAAAACAATATTATTGTACTTGAGACCTGGGTTTGTCTTAGTCTATAATGTTTATCTACTTTTATTCAGCAAAACTGTAACAGCCAAGCCTCCAAATGTGAGCAGACAGTGTAAAAAGGCTCTTTATTCATGTACCTTTTTTACTCATTCTGGTATCAGTTCTGAGCTGTTAAGTTTAATCTGTGACTTTAGCCTTTCAACTACGTGTACTTGCTGGAACCCCAGAAACAAATGGTGAAGCATATTTCTTGTTGCTTCAGGGAAAGGTAGTCAGCGTGAAAAGTAGGTATCAGCTGGTGGTGAAGAATTGTGTTGGGCACGTGAGATTCAATGTGAGGAAGAGCAGGGAAAAGAAATATAATTTATTTTCCTAATAAAGGCCTCGATCTCAAATTTATTTAGTTTAGTTGGTCTGATTTTTTTTTTATATGAGAAACAAGTGTGACATCATAGCAGCCTCCACTTTTTTCATCATCATAGTTAAATCCTAGATTGAATAGTCACCAGAAGTGAGTAAAACAGGAGTGAGCAGGTTCTAACAATTGCAGGAGGTATTTCAGGTGTGGGGAGATAAGACCAAGCAGAAAAAGTAAGAGGCATTTAAGGAAGAACATTAATTAGGTCAAGAGAGAACATTTAAGGGAGAACAAAATTAAGTCAAAATTATAGGGTTGTGACAAAGGTCAAATGACAACTATTTCTTGTCTCTGGGCTTTATGTGCCTCATCTTTTGGGGAACAAATTTTTCTTTGAAGTATCTTGTAACAACGTGAAAATGTCTCGCCTTCTCTTCTACAGCAAGCCTTGGGACCATTATCATAACACAGGGATAATTTACCCTCCTGTCTCTAGGGCTGGCACATAATTCCTCCGTAGGCTTTTGCTCTATGAAGATAGGACTATTGCAGTCTCCAATAAGACTCAGCTGCTAAAATAATTGTCATGTCATTAGTGCTAAGGAGAAAATGAGGCTTCATCACACTGCACGTTTTTGGTCTGACACCTGTGTTTCTAAAGCAGATTTACCAGTCTCTGGTTGTTTTTAAACCCCTTATTGCCAGCCTGAGATCATGTCCTCTTCAGTGATGGCCTGCCTGTCTGAGCTATAAAACGCTGCAAATGCATAAAATTACTAGGATTCTTACATATATCTGATGTGTTTTCTTACAGATGACAGAAAGATAAAGAGTTGTGTGTTCTCATCTTGATTTCTGCTGTCCTATCTACAACAAGTTTTAATTTTGGATTTTACTATCTTTTATTGTATAACTTGCATATGCAAATCCTGATTTTATGAACACGAGAAATGTGAAGGTACCTAGAGAGTTCAGAATGATGAAGCAGTTTGGCTGAAGAGAGCTAGTGAACTTCAATAACTGTAGAGCTTTGTGAGTGACACATGAAGTCTACTCCTAAAACAGAAATGTCTTTCTCTCAGTTATCTTTTGTAGAAGAATTATATATTGTACACTGTTTCCAGAAGTAATACCATACTATTTAAAAATACCCCATGGCTTTACCAATATTACAAAATTTGTGGCTGGAAAACCAAACTATTTTTAGAGAAGTCTATATCTAAGAACATTGTGGCCTAGAGGAAGCTGGAGGAGCGGGCAGGAAACAACAAACTGAAGTATTTAAAAATGGTAAAATCCATGTATAATTTAGTACCTCTTGTACAGTGAAGCAGTAATTGGCTCTGATAGTGCACAGAATAATCTAATCATTCCACAACTCAATTTACTGCAGCACAGGGAAGAATATTAAAAGCTTTCTGGATGATGAGGCACTAATTTCTGTTTCTGCGTTATTTCCGTTAGTGATGATTGTCTGCTGTATGGAGATTTCGGTAGAAAGACTGTAAAGCTACCACAGTGGAAAAGGAGCGAACAAGCACGTTGTGTTTGAAATATGTTTCGTGAATAAAATTTCTTGAATAAAGAACGAAGCGGGAAGTGTTCACACACTATATTAATTCAAAAAGGTTATTAATATAAACTTGGATTTAAAATGTAGACATGAACTTTCATGCATTACTATTTAAGGATTTAGTTGCAGGGTGCTTGGTGGGGATTAAAAGGTTTGAGTTGGGGTTCTGGATTTTATCTAAATAAATAATAACTCAGTGGAAGCTAATTCCTCAGCACCACTCTTCTCTGTAATTCAGCACATTTGCATGCCTTTTATTTAATTGCAATCAGACTGGATCATTGCCAGCAGGTTGACTAGAGGCAACTTACTGCAGAAGAACTGGAGAGGCCCCCAGGATAGGTGGTCATGAATTCCACTCTCATAATTTGGGTGAGTTTAAGTGCAGGTAGGCATAAAGCCTGTATAAGCAGCTGCATATAACTCTCAAGTTCAGCAGTTGACAGTGCTCCTTCATACCCAGAAGAGGTATTATGGTCATAGGCACAAGCTGGGCTGCTTTCATGTCAGCTGAGGACCCCTTCTTCTGGTGGAAATTCTTAGCTACCTGGCTGGCCTGTGAAAGGCAACCAGAACATCAGAAATGGGTGGTGGTACTGGGCTGAATTAAGCTGAAAATGCACACTTCCAGCACCTGCTTTTTGTTTTGTTTGTTTTTTGTTTTGGTTTGGTTTTTTTTTTTTTGGGGGGAAAAAGGGGGGGAGGGTTAGTTGGTTTAGGTTTGTTTGGTTGGTTTTTAAACTTGCTTGTATTTTCTTATATAATTTCTGTACTAGTAAGAAAGTTGTTTATCTTTGGTGGCACCAGGCAGTACGTTTGGAGGGGATGTTCCTTCTCTGGTATTGGTAACTGGGTGTGCCTGATGCAGGGTAAGTCCTTGCTGTGTTTGGGTCCTGTTGGGAAGAGCAGAGCAATGTAGTGACAACTGAAAAATATGGAAGGAAACATATTTTTTCTGGGGATGTATAGGAGACAGTGCTGTGTGTGCTGGAAAACTCAGTGTCTCTGTGGTGTTAAAATGAGAGGGGCTTAGAGCAGGGAATTTGGTCTGCAGAGATTTGGTGGGTAAAAAATTATTTCAAACCTTATAGGTTTTGTCTGCTATTCTGTTCTCGGTTTGCTTTATTTTTGGAAAAAAAAAAGTATGCTAGTTGGGCTACTTCATCACACTGACGAGTGGCTGTGGGGGGGGGAGGCTGTTCTGGAGAAGGCTTCTAAGGACTGGGCTGTAAATCTGCTTTCTGGGAAATCTGGAAGGGCCTGACAAAGAGGTTCCATAAGGAAGCACTTGAAGTAGAAAGCAAGGGAGATAAGAGCATGGCTGGCTGAGAAACCCAGAATTTTCTGGGAGAAAGTGCTTGGAGGTAAAGGGGTGGAGAAGTCAGAGAAAGTACATGCAGTTTGCTGATAATTATTGAGCTAAATCTCTCTAGTAATAGATGTTTGAAAATGAAAAATCATTTCACACAAACTTGCAGATTCTTTTTGCTTAAAATATATTGAATTTGGAACTTATTTTTAACAAGAATGCTTAAGGAAGCAAGTGCTTTCACATTGTTTTGTTGAGGGGAGTTAAAAACCCAACCTTCATGGAAAAATCTGTAATTGGCAATCTGCTGTCCTAATTTTAATATCTACATATTAGTGGCTCATCTGGGGAGAGCGTGTACTACAAGTCCTGCTGAAACAACGTGGCTTAGAACCACATTTCCTTTGAAAACAGTGCTGAATATCAATAGACTACTGGACTTTGTATTATTTTTGAATCATCTACTTTTTATGTGATCTTTCATTGCAGCTCACCTTAGAGAGGGGTGAACTATATTTCTGCTTTTAAGGAAAAGAGATATGGGTGGTTAGGAGCACCTAGGTAAGACTTGGATTCTGCTGAAAAGCATCCAAGCCCGATAGTTCTTCTCCTTGAACTACCACAAAAAAGAAATGTCAAGACCTTTGCCTACACGGGGGTTAAAAGACTAACTTTGTCACTAGCAGCAAGTTATCTAGGAAAATATTAGTTAATTAGGAGCCCTTGGTCTATTCCTCTTCCCTGAGAAGTTGCCAGCATTTTTTTCTCTGGAAGATAGCAAGTTGTGCTGAAAAGTGGGATACCTGTAATCAGATAAGATGGGTGTTAACATAACATTGAGCTCCAAATATTGAGAATCATTTCTGTACTGTTGAAATAGTTCTCTCTTCAGCACTTAACATTTTTGATGTAACATCTTAGGCTTTGTGTCGTTCCTATACGCAGAGGAAATCTTTTTGTATTAGTCAGTGCAGTTTCTATACCGGCTTCTTAACTGTATACATGGTTAAAACAATAAAGACATTTAAATCATGCCCCATCTTTTGAATCCACTACTCAGTTATTTTAAGATCCTGTTTATAGAACCTCTTTTAGAAAATTATGTGAAAAGAAAATTTAGGTTTCTCTATCCGTTCACACTGATTAAATCTTCAGGGGGTATAGTTACAAGCAACTTCATAACATGAAAAGCCATGATAAAATACAAAATTATCAAGCTTGAATGTTTCTTTGACTCATAGCAACAAATGATGCATTCGTGTCAAGTACAAGCTATTCACACTGAGACCGTGAATCGCCTAAGTAACACTGTGCTGTGCAGATGATCCCATTCAAATTTGGTCCTGTCTTCTTCTATTTTTAACTTTAAAACTCCCATTTACCTAACTGTATATCTTTAATGTATCTAAATACAAAGAATATTCTCTTTTGTGACGGCATATACCACATCGATTGAAATTGCAATGCACTCTTGGCTCTTTTCACTTTGAATGCTGCTGATGGGATTTTGTACCTTTGATTGCTTTTGGGGTTTTTTTGGCAATATGCTCCACAAACATTAATGAAATATTGCAAAAAAAAAAAACAACTTGTAGTGTGCAAAAGAGCTGTAAACCTCATTTTGGTTTGAGGGAAGAAAAAAAACCCACCAAACAAAATTCCAAGAAACAAATACACCACCACAGAAAAAAATGTAATAGAGCTAGAAGAAAGCTTCTTCTAACTCCTTAATCTGTATGTTGTCTTACTTATCCAACAACTCTGTTTCTGTCTTTCTTTATTAAGCAGAAGACTAATTCTTACTTAATTGATGATTCTGGATGGCAGCACTTTTTCTGTCTGTGGACATCTCGACATGGTATGTATTGTACTAAATGGCCAAAGCACATTGAACAAGTATCGAGATTGCCATGTTGCGTTTGGACACAAAAATATTTGGATCTTTAATCTGTGGTAAAAAGTTGTGGATAGTATTTAGCTGTCACTTGTTCAAGTGAATACATTTATTTTCCTAAAGGTGCTATACTGCAAGCTGTAAATCATAGCTTTGTGACGAATTAACGACAAAATGAATTGTCCTGTTTATACGCCATAACACAGTACAGCATGCGTATCTAATAATCAACAGCTGCAGATGACTGATGGTCTTGGGAGTTGCAGTTCTGCTAATGGCCCACGAAATGACAATTGGGTATGTCATGGGATGTACTAACTGCTGCAAAAGACAAAGAAACAAGATTTCCTAGTGTTCATTCTGTTTCACTTTAGAAAGCTCTTCAAAACACTAGCATCTTTATCTGAGGGGATGTCCTGGGTTAAGCAGAGAGTTAACTTTTTTTTTTCTCTTCTTCATAAATAGCTAGCAAGAGGCTGTGTTTTGGATTTATGCTCAGGAGAAAAGCTGATAACTGATGTTTTGTTCTGCTGCCAAGGTCGGCAGACGAGCAAAGGGGCACACAGCCGGTTGCTAGCCTAGGATTTGCTCTTAGGTTAAGACTGAAACTCAGAATAGCCAATAATCTATTCCACAACAATACACATCATGCCCAGTATATGGGTGAGGACCCTTCTGGGAGATTGCTCTCTTTTGCTCTTTTCCCTTGGGCTCCAGATCATCTCGCTTCAGATGCCTGCATTCGCTCTTCCAAGGCCTTTCCCCCCCCACACACACTCCGGCCAGCTCTAGGTCTGGGACGCTCGAATCGTTATCTCTGTTCCGTGAGTTTTGGGATCCTCCCTCTCCGGGGGGATCGTTAGCTGGGGCCAGGTGGTCGTTTCCCCCCACTCCAGTCTGGGAGTGGGACGCTGGGACTGTTATCTCCATTCCGTGAGTGCCTCCGGGATTGGTGCACCCCTCGTCTGGGGGAATCGTGAGTGTAGCTCCGGGATCGTTAGCAGGCAACAGGCTGGACCTTTGGTCATCGGGTGGGGGGGGGCAGCATCACTGTATATCACTCATTTGTATATTTGTATATAGTATTATTTTCAATATTGTTGTAGTTTAGTTATTAAATTGCCCTTATCTCAACCCACGAGTCCTCTTTTCCATTTACCCCTTTAATTATCTCCCCTATCATTGGGTTGGGGTGGGAACTGTGTGAGCGGGTGTGTGTGGCTTGGCCCCCAGCCAAGGGCTAACGCATCACAGGAGAAATCCTAGCTATATTAAAAAAGTTGGGATTTCTTAAAATTTGTTTTATGTGTGTTAGAATACAGCAGGATGAGAGAGTAGAATTGCTGTCTTTTATGGGTACTGTCATCAGTTGCATACAAAATAGCTTGACATTGAAATTAATTCCTTTCAGAAGAAACATTCCAGGACGGTGTGAAGGCAAGGGCCAAATAGCCTTCCCATCAAAGCTTGTTCCAAGTGTAACAACCCTGACTGTAATATATCTTGGTTAAATACACCAAAGCACTGTATGTAAGTATAAGAAATGCTACACAAATATTTAGGCTGGATGAAAGCCATTTAAGCCACATAGTTCCATATAATTATGCAGAATCAAACATTCTTTGTAACTTTCAACACACAGATAAGTGACTAGGGGATGAATTAAAGCAAGCAGCTATGAAAACATGCCGCCAGAGCTGACGTTCCAGTTACAGATACCCTGCGGCCCTCACCTGCTATGTACCACAATATAGTATCACTGAATCTTCTGCTGTTTATTGCAACTTTTCTAACCTGGCTCTGAGAAAAATACAGTTTGTTATCTCTGGTTGTCATAAACTAGCACAACTCCGTTCACTTCGCACTGTGAAAGACCAGTTATCTGGAATTAATAAGAATGCCTACATTGAAGAAAGGAGGGGAAAAAAATGTGGAAGCAAGGTTGCAGGGAGGGATGTTGTTTTCTCAGGTTTTATTTTATATGGAAATGCTGTTATTACTATCAGTTTATCTGTTACCTGCACAATTCTGTTCAGTAACTTATTTGACTTCTGTTTTCCTCAAAGTCCCATTGTGAGACGAGCATCTCTGTAGGTAGCAAGCCCTATATATTACAGTCAAAATATGCAGCCAGATCAGCACAAGGTTTGCTGAGGGAAGTTGGGCAAATGTGCATTTATTTCCCGTCTTGTTCTGATGGTGATCCTTTATCAGCATGCAGCAGAAGGCAAATGGTATAGCTGTAAGTCCTAATATCTGCCTCAGTATTGCTTACCCAACACTTACATTCCTTCAGAAACATTCAGTGTGGGTAGAATGATAGCTATTGTGTTAAGCACTGAGGGAAAAATCTCCCTGACATCAGTCTTTATACAAGCAGTTTATCTTCTCTGCAATTATTCATTTACATCCTTCTGAAATCTCTTTTAGCATCACTTCTTACAGGTAGCAGGTCTCCAAAATCAAATTATTTAACCAGATCTCTAAATGTCTGGCTTGTGCATCTGAAGATTCCTTATGATTCCTAAACGTTCTTTCTAGACCACCATTGATTAGGACAGTAAGGTCTGGGTTTTCTGGTGTATATGGTACAGATCAGATGTTGGGTGGCCATTTCCCTATTTCTGGGCCAACTGCTTTGGGACCATTGATTCCTGGAGCAATGGGGGATAAATAGTGACCCAAACATTGTGGGGGGGGGAAACATGATGACAAAAATTACCATCCTTGCTATTTTATGAGTGTTCTTACAGACTTCAGTTCTCTCCTAGGATAATGAGATTTCCTTCTGCTATGCTCCATCAACAAAATAAAAACAAAAAAAAAAAAAGCTTTAAAGGTCAAAGTAATGGGGTTCATTACTGTGTTATCTGGAAGAGCTGCTGTCTCAGTGCGTTCACTGCATTGTCTGGCATTAAAATGGATGGGAGGAAAAACAAAACAAAATGAGGGAAAGCGAAAAATAAATGCAGGTCTGATGTTTTGAGAGTTCTGTGTTCATGATTTTCTACATCACTCTACTTGGAAAAAAACTGCAAGGTAAATTACATGTTTTTACTTACATAAATTGATGGGTTGCACAGAGAAAAATGAACTGTTCTCAAAATAAATAATCCAAAATATGCCCTGTTCTGGCTGTGACAGATCTACCTTGTTAAGCCTGGTTGTTCTTGAACTTTTTTATCTAAGTGTTTTTCTAATCAATCTTTAACTAGGTTCACAAAGTGATTTAGGCTACTTTAAACAATAAAAAAAAGTTTATTTGAAGTAACTAATATATATAAAGGTTTTCCTGACTTTTTTTTTTTTCAGATACATCTGATAATTAAAATAACTCCCCAAAGTTTCCTTTATACATCTTTATTCTATTTTAACCTTCAAACATTGCTAGAACTATCACTTACTCTTCCATGGGAGCTGCTCCTTATTTCCTTATTCTTTCCTTTTTTTTTTTTTTTTTATCTTTGCTGAATCCAGGCATGATTTATCTGTCTTGCACTCCTGGCTCATTATTTTTTCCATGCATTTTTAGAAGGAGTCAAGGGAATTCACCCTGTGGAATATAATCTGATTTGAAAAGATTTACTAGATTAGGAAGCTTGACTTTTCCACTACATGTTGCAGAGCCCATCTGACTGTTCCTAGATGTCTGGATGCAAAAGTAGCTACTCATTCCTTCCACTGTGGTAAATCTCCAAATCCTCGTAGTTTTTTCTGAGAAACAAAGTCTCATAAAGCTCGTTAGCAATTGCCTACTTCCATCTAGCTACTCCTTAGCAAATGCTTTGTGGTATCTTTCTTCTCAAGAAACTACCTCTTTTTGAAGGAAAAAAGAAAAAAAAAAAAAAGACAATGGCTTTATCCTGCAGGACTTCAGTGCAATTTTTTTTATTATTTGTTTGTTCTCATTTTTAGACTCTGGCCCTGGAAAGAAGTGTAGTGAAAAGAATTGTTCATCTGTTAGTGAAGCTGTTTGTATTTTAGCCTGCAGCTCAGAAAGTAGCATAAGGAATTCTCTTTTTCTGTCCATCCATTTTGTTTGCAATGTGTTGCATCCTCAGCTAATCGATCAGAAAAGAGCTAGGCTGGGGAAACTGTGCCTCTCAAGACACTTACTGCTTTCTTTGCATGTCATTTAGGAACAACTAGGCTGCAAAAGGTCTTAACAGAATCTAAGTCCTTCATGCGTTTTCCTAATTTCTTCTCGACTTCTAAGAAGTTTGTAAGAAACTTCAATGTTAGAAGACAATCTGGATAGAATTGAGCACTGAAAGGGAACAGCCCTGTTGCAGTTAAACCACAGAGTGTTTTTTCCCTAGAAACTGTCTTCCTAAGGTGCAAGGTTTTGTTTGATTGCTTTTATGTTTCCCTCAAGCATGTAACTGAAACCTTTCTTCACCTGTTCTGTGTATGAGGTATGCCGGTCTCCTTTAAGCATTTTCATCTAAAATTCTGGATATTGATGCTACTGCAAAAAAAAGTCCATAAAATAGTTCAAAGCACATTTTTCTTCTGAAGCTACAGAGAGAATTTTGTCTGGAGTCTTATTTGTCTTCCTGACTTGCTAAAACAACTTTGAGAGCATGTGCAGGGATAGCAATTCCTCTCTGCTTGCCCAAATGCATTTATAGATCAGGAAAGACTGATGAAGAGGACTGGTTTAGAATGATATCACTTATTTTTCAATTCCTGAGAAAGTTTTATTTCACTATAGTCATCAACTTGGTTGTCTGGGATGTATGCAGGGCTGATGATTGAATAATATTGTAGAAGGTATATAGGATAATAGTGAATGTAAATACTGTCTATGAAGCAAGTTAGGGAAAGTAACATTAACTTTTTTCTCAAAACTTTCACCACTTTAGAATTTTGAATTCTTGTGAAATCTGGTAGAAGACTCAAAAATGAAAAAAAGATAATTTCTTTAGTTGGTCACGTCTCTTTATCTCCCCTCATCCTTATTTCCTGCATGTAAAGAACATATCACAGTAATGAAGGAGAATTTGAGGAGGAGTGAAAGTCTTTAAAATAAATTGGTTAGCACTACATAGTTTGATGCTTTCAGAAAGTAATCTTAATTAAGAATCTGCTGCCTTTCTAGGAAATGCTGGCTTTTCCCTCTTATTTTCATGACTGTAAGAAATAAGTGCCTTGGCTGCTCACTTCAAGACTGGGGCAGGAGGGGAGGTTTGAGATGACACTCCCATCACACCTGGGGACATGGAGAAGGTGACCTGCTTCTGTTTGAATATGGGAACACATGTGCCTTCCCATTTGCAACCTACAAAACCAGAAGTGAATTCCACTCTTTTTAATATTTCACAGCATTGTATAGCTCACTTCTAGCTCTTATTAAAAGGGAACAAATGTATTTGACCAACTGCTGCAGGCCACAACTTCTCTGGGCAACCTGTTCCAGTGTCTCACCACCCTCACAGTAAAAAAAAACTGTGGATGCCCCATCCCTGGAGGGGTTCAAGGCCAGGCTGGATGAGGCTTTGGGCAACCTGGGCTAGTGGGAGGTGTCCCTGCCCATGGTAGGGGGGTGGAAACAGATGACCTTTAAGGTCCCTTCCAACCCAAACCATTCTGTGATTCTATGATTTATGCCATGAAAATATATGCTTTAAGATAAATCAAGCTATGGTAGCCATTTTTTTGATCCATGGAAAAATGAGGAAAAAAACAAAAAAGAAAACAAAGACAAAATCTAAGTTATATAAGGAGAAAAAATGAAAAGATAAATACAATGTTTTGTCTTCTGACAAGTGATAACATGAAACATGAATGAAGAGAAAAATGCTCGTTGGTGCTGTGTTTTCTCACTGTAAAAAACCCAGATGTGGGACTGTGGAACCCTAAGCTGAGGCTGTAACCTTGGGAGCTCTGTATTTAGTAGTGAATCCTTATTCACAACAATGTCCAGTTTGGACAGGAGCAAGATGTGGCTTAGGGAGAAGCTGCATTTCTTGGACAGACCCAAGCTCCTGCTTACTGTTTTCTTCAGAGAGCGGAGCTCGCTGCACTCTCCCTCCCTCACTCTGCTCCTGGGAAACTTCAGACTTCAGCTGAAGCTAGGGAGGGATGCGATTCATTAGTACCTCCCATGAACAGGCTAGAAAGAGAACATATGTGTGTCTGGGCTCAGGGTTCACTTTTTTTCTGGAGCTCTCTTTTTCCAGTCCAGGAGGTGCGGCTCTGATTTCAGCTTTGAAGAAACAGATGGGCTCAGGCCATCTCCTCAGGAGGCAGAGGCAGCCCCTCCAGTCTCTGCTGGGCAATGGCAATGTTAGCTTCAGCGTGTTGTTGGTGACAACAAGTGCCACAGAAGCCAAAGCCCAGACCTCAGACTAAGGTTTTCTGTAGGTTTTAAGGCTATGTTTACACTATAGCACAAGGCTAAACTGAAGAACAAAAAGCTACTGGACACCAAGTGGCCATCTTGTCCTTGCTGTTGTGAAGAGACGACTGAGAATATTGTCTTCAATGACTTCGAAGTTCTTTCTGCTCTCATCTATCTTCCTTGTTCTGTGCTGAGGTGCTCAGTTGTCTCATTATCTTTATAGTACCTTAAACCATGTAGACTGCTATGTCTGTAACAATTATCCAAGTAGGTACTACTTCTATCCTCAAGTATAAAGTACCTTTGAGCTAGACACGGTTTCTAAACTGGCTTTTATTTTATTTACTGTTTATATGTCTGTCCTCAGGTATTTTGCATTATTTTTTAGTCCATGACACACAGTGTATTATCGTCTGTGAATTTAGGTTGTTTCTTATGACTGTCTCCATAAAATGACTTATGGAAGTGCTGGTAGCAAATTTTATGACACTTTGCACAAATTTTTCATTGGCAACTCAGAGTATGCTTTATCAATCCTTTAAAACATTGGTGAGCCTTCTAGAGGTTTTACAGTTAATTTAACAAACTACATACTACCATTAGTTAGAGTTAATTTTTCAGTAGTGTATTACAAGAAACACAGCAATTTCTTTATCCCCTTACAAGTGAATTGTGTCTTTCACGGCATAAATTTTTGTTATACTTGTGTTACAATTTGATCAAGAGATGCGTTCGGGCAGTATTTATTCTTAAAGGCACATTAGCTACTATACGTGTCCTTGCAGTTGTATTATATGTGTTTATAAGGTTGGTTTTTTTTCCTATTACTTCCACTACTGCTAAGCATTTGATTCTGCACTTGAAGGGTGTTAGTTGCCTGCATATTTGGGTTTCTTATTTGTGGTTCTAGTCATAAAAAAGAATGGCACTAGATTCTTTTTCCAGTTCTTTAAACAATGTCTGGTTTTATTTATTGTAATTATTAATAAACAAGTTTTAATTCAATTATCCTGACCCACTGAACAATGGCATGGAGCAGGGAGGGAATTTTAGCCTGCATTATACCCTTGGGCTAAAGTTAATAGGGCTACATTAGGCTTTTATCAGAGAAAATTTAGCTATTAATTGCCGCATTATTTGCAAGTTCTCTCCTAAATACATTTCATCCACAACCCTTAGAATCTGACTTTCTCCACTGTATGTGTACCTAGTCTTTCTGATCTAATTCTTAGCAGTGTCTGCTTTTTTCTTCAGTACAACCTGAGGAAGATAGAGAAGACTTTGTTTTCAGAGGGAGCAAAGGTTTCTTTTCAGAGGGAGAAAAAGTTTATTTTCAGATGGAGCAAAGACATGCCAAATAATTTCAATTGTTATATCTCTCTTTAAGAAAAAAAAAAAAATAAATCCATCCCCCAGGTGAGCTGTAACCTGTCAGTCTTTCTCTTCCTGGAGTACAGTGCGAACAGTAATTAAATTATCATTCTGCTGTATTAAACTGAGATTGGGCAAAGTTGAGTTAGCTATCTGTGTCCTGAGCTTGTAGAAAACCAAGAGCCTAGCAGCTTCCAGACAGGGACTGAGAAGAAGATGACAGTTTGAGCACCAAAGATGCCTGGGTGGAACAGCTTATGCTCTTGTGTAATAAAAGCTCACAAATTCAGGAGGAGAAATTAGTGAACAAGAGCGATACTATCTGAAACGTGATTATAGCAGTCCTTCCCACGTCATGCTTTTTGCTTTGGTTGCTGATTTAAAGCTAGGACTTACACA
>NW_010143200.1:0-14671 GCF_000699245.1 Pterocles gutturalis
ATAGTGGCTTTTTTTTTTTTAAATTAATGCAGTTGGAATGACCACAAAATGCTGAAAGCCACGTCCTCATAGATACATTTCATCTTTTTTCTCGTACACAGATACTGGATTGGTCAACTTCCATACATTTTGTGAACACCAACTTTTGTTTCATTAACTTTTTTTTCCTCTTATTAATGCATACATTTAATTATTAAATATTAATAATTTTCATACAGATATAAAAAAAAAGTTCCAGTTTCAGTGTAATGAAAATATAAGAAGATTTGCAGAAAAATCTATGGATCTTTCTCCAAATCTGCAAAGTATCCAGGAGACTAAAGGAAAAGCAAGATAAGATCCCCCCTTGCCCTACATTGGTATTTGCAAGAGTACATGATGCAGACAAATATTTTTGCCCCAACACCTACCAGGTCCTTCTCAAAACATGAAACATAATTAATATATTTAAAAAAACATAAGTTTTTATACCTCCATTCAAACTCCTAGGTTTGTACAGTGGCAACGTAGGGGTCAGATTCTAATCACACATGCACTCTGCAGCTAAGCCAACTGAGTTACTCTTTATGTTGGAGATCATCACTGGACCAAAGTAAATGCAGCAAAGGAGTTGTTCCTCTGTTTTAACACAAGATCTTTTAGAACAGTTGTAATATAGTCAAATGTATTTCCAAGCAGACAAACAAACTGAAAGCTGCACTACAGAAGTAGGGTGTTTTTGGTTTTACAAACTAATGACAATTGATAAACTTGAGGTACAAGTGCTACTTGAAAGCATGATAGACTTCTGGCCTGTGTCTGATCTGTTCCACTTCTCAATTTTGAAGTCCTGTAGAAAAGTGAATGATTTTGTTTGGTATACTTTCTGAAAAAAAAGTAAGTGATTTTCCAAACCTGTCATTATAGCATGTTAAAATAGAAGGTGTTCAGAATAGCTGTGTGAGATCTTTTTTAATAAGATTGGTTTGGTGGGATACACTTTAATAGGATCCATGTCTATGAGGGGTAATAATTGGAAGAGTTTTTGTTTTTAATAAATACATCTATATGTTATCCATTTCAGTAGTTTGAAGGCTCCAAAAATAGCTCTTGTTAGAGTCTTTATTTGTAGAGAGTGACAGACTGGAGAGGGGTATAGGGAGAGCTGAACCTTCGAAGTTACACCATTTCAGCCAAATTGCATTGGACTACCTCATCTAACTGGTTTTGCTTTCTTCAAGACAGATTTATTTAAATAGGATCTGGAACAAATTTCTAGACTGCTGAGGATGCAGAAACATGTCTCTCATTTTCTAGCTTCCAAGATAGATTCACAAAGCTCAGTACTGATGGAGTATTAGAAACTTCAGCACCCACCCTCCTGAGCAAAGTGAGGAGGAGATAAGAAGAAAGCTGCAACCACCCAGGTGTTTTAGAAATCAAGACAGGCTTCAATGCCCGATCTGAGGCCTGACCAGCACGTTTGATGAAGACGAAGAGCCAAAGCTCCAGCAGATCTGAGAAAGAATGCAGCAGGATGGAAAGTGTCAGGGGACAGCAGGAGTGGGGCTGCATTTCCAAGACAGGTGGCTGCAAGGCAGCCAGGCCATCACCTCACCCACCAGCACTGTCCCATGGCTGGGCCAGGGCACCCAGGTGGGGGCAGCAGGGCTGACAAGCGTCGTCCAGGACAGGGCAACAAAACATGTCCAAGACTGGTGTGGGAAATCAAAGTGCCCAGGGACAGGATGAGGTAGGCAAGCCTGTGTCACCGTTGGGGCAGGAACAAAGGCCCTGGCTGGCCTGAAATGGCACCCTGGGCCCATGGGCAGGGTCGGGGAGGCTGGGCAGGCCCAGTAACGCTGATTAGTGCCCACAGGGCCCTGACAGAAACTTGTTTTCAAAAGTACAAGAAAGAGGTTAGGGTGCCATTTGATATGACTTATTCATTACAGCACTGATCCAGGAGATAATGGGGTCTTAATTCAACACTTTCCTCATCCTAAGATTAGCAGAACAAGAACAAAAGCAATACCTCCTTCTCCTGGCAAGGTAAGGGCTATGGGTGTGCTTCTTAGGCACCAGTGTCAATAGGTAGGAATCAGCAGTTTTCCAGTCCTATATGTTTCCCCAAAGCTGGTTTGTTTTGTTGGGCTTTTTGTTTTGTTTGGGTTTTTTTTGTTTGTTTGTGTTTTTTTTTGTTTTTGTTTTGTTTTGTTACAGTCAGAAAGTTTTAAAAACAGACAGAGAGGTGCCTAACAATTTCTGGTGTTCCCAGATGTAGGCAGCAGACAAGGGGAGGAACTTGATGGTAAGTTGTTTAGGCTCAGCACTAGGGCTGAGGCAGAAGCAAACACTGAATCAAGACCCAAACCTACAAGTAGAGAGGAATGAAATTAAGAGAAAATGACACCACCATTAGCACAAGAAGAATTTCAGAAGCAAGAGATGTAGGAAACAGCTGGGGTGACCACTGGCTTCCCATTCCACACCTTCCCCACAATGGCTCCCTCCCTCAAGTCCGTGTAGAGCAGTAACATCCAGGAAGAAAGCAAATGAACACGCAGATGGCAAACTTCATGCTGCGAAACACCATGTTAATCTCTTGTGGGCATTGCTAACAACAGGGTGCTAAGTGGCATCTGCTTTATTTCAGATGACCTGCTGTATTGCTGTCATCAGCAGATCACTGCATACAAATTGTGATGGACAAATTTACGCCAGATCATGATGTGAGTGACATGTCATAGCCCAACCCCATTAGTGCACGAAAGTATTTATTTTCTAGGAACAGCATCTGGGTTACATTTAGGGAATATGTGTTACTATTATTAGACTTAACGATTTGGAAAGCATAAACACAAAACTAAATAAAGAAAGGGCACATGTGTGTGAAAGAACGCCTGCCATGTAAGAGGTTTTCAAGACAGGTAGGAAAATGTGCTTGATTTGTGGATTTATGAGGGCTCACCAGGGTGTCAGTTAGTTTCCATTAACTTGCACATAGCCAATATTGTCTTGTATTTAAAACAGTATCTTTTTGGCAGAAATAGAAACAAGCTTAGGAACTCTGGCTAATCAACCTTTTTATTTGTAAACAACTTATTCAGCAAGATAAACACATCTGCTAAAGAAAGGTTCTACTAACATATCAGGCATATTTTCTTCGTGGTTACTTTATTTTACACCTTATTGTGTATGTCTGATTTAGGCTGTAAACTCATAGAAGCAATAAATACGAAGCTCCCTTTTGTCACCATTCCCCCTCCTCTTTCCCCCACCCTCCCTCATTTCTGCTTTGTACACCTCTCCGTGAACCAAAAATGCTTGGAAATATAAGAACCAAATAACCTTCTGAACTGGATAGTGAGCAGAGTAGCTGTGGAATTAAATGGTTTGTATAGCACCACACCAAGCAAAGGCAGTGTGTTACTTCAGAAAGACTGAGGTGAGTACCCTCAATAATTGCAGTGAAAATATGAGCACTTACAGAAGTTACCACAATGTTTATTTATACCCTATTCTGATTAACCCTTTAGACTCTGATTTATACTCCACTAGTATGAAAAAAAATTAAACGTACGTTTTATTTTTCTATCAGTTCTGCACAAACCTTCCCTTGTTACAGCATTGTACAGCCCTGTACAAACTGTATTAGCATATAACATATTCAAATAGAACAGAACAGACTATTTCATTTGGAAGGGACAAGTCCAACTGCCTGACCAATTCAGGGCTTTCCAAAAGTTAAAGCATGTTGTTAAGGGCTCTCCAGCCACTCCTTTCTCAATTTATACTTGTGCCCAGCATTACTCCATCCTAGGTGCATAATCTGGCATTTTGACTTGTCACATTTCATCCCATTAATCACTGCCCAATGCTCCAATCTATCTAGATCCCTCTGCAAGGCCTCCTGTCCCGCAAGAGAGTCAACAGCACCTCCCAGTTTGGTATCACAGCAAACTTGCTAGTGGTGCATTTAACTCCTACATTCAGATCATTGATTTATACACTGAACAGAACTGGCTCTAGAATTGAACCCTGAGGAACACTGCTAGTGACCACTCGCCAGCCAGATGTTGTCCCATTCACTGCAACCCTTTGAACTCTGCCCTTCAGCCCCTTCTTCACCCACTCATCCCAGAGTTGTACAGCTTGTCCAGAAAATTGCTGTGAGGGACAGTATCAAAGGCCTTACTAAAATCCAGAAAAACTACATCCATCGCCTTCCCTTCATCCACTAGGCAGGTGACATTATCATAGAAGGATATCAAATAAATTAAACAGGACTTTCCTTTTGTGAAGCCACATTGATCCTGCCTGATGATTGCATTATTCTTTAAACGCCTTTCAATAGTACCCAGTACAATCCTCTCCATAATTTTTCCAGGAACTGAGGTTAGACTAACAAGTCTGTAGTTCCCTGGGTCTTCACTCACGCCCTTTTCGTGGACTGGAATAACACAGGCTAACTTCCAGTCAGCAGGTACCTCCCCAGACTCCCAAGATCTTTGGTAGAAGACAGAGAAAGGTCCTGCCATAATATCTGCTAGCTCCTCCAGAGCTCAAGGATGAATCCCATCAGACCCCACGGACTAGGGAACATTTAGCTGATACAGCTGGTCCTTTACAATTTCAATGTGCACAAACTGAAAATCACTGTTCCCACACCATGGTCCTCCAACTCAGAGGACTGGGCAGCCCAAGATCTATCAGTATTCTTAACGACTGAGGCAAAAAACCACATCGAATGTCTCTGCTTTTTCTTCATCCCTAGTAGTCCCATGACCATCTTAAGCAAGTATCAATCCAATGTTTTCTTTAGACCTCCTCTTGCTATTAACATACTTCAAAATCCCTTCTTCTTGTCTGAAACAACACTGTCCACTTTCAAGTCTAATTGGGCTTTGGCCTTTCGTGTCTTCTCCATGCACATATGAACCACAGCTCTGTACTCTTCCTGTGAAGCATGACCTCACTTCCACAGATCATAGAGTTTCTTTTTTCTCTTGAGCTCCACAAGGAGTTCCCTGTTCAGCCAAGGTGGTTTTCTGCTCCACTTGCTTGACTTACAGCACAGTGGAATTGCCTGCTCCTGTGTTTCTAAAAGGTGGTTCTTAACAACTGACCAGTGTGGACTCCTAAGACCTCAAAAGCAGATTCCCAGGGTACTTTGCTAAAGAGCTCCCTGAATAGTTTAAAATTTGCTCTCCTTGCTCTCCAGGGCAGCAAATGTGCTGTTGTTTTTTCTCATTATACTGAAAATTTTAAACTCAACCGTTTCACGATCAGTGTGGCCAAGGCAGCCACCTACCATCACATCCCTCATGAGTCCTTGTCTATTCACAAATAGCAAGCCTAGGAGGGCATCTTTCCTAGTTGGCTCACTAAGTACCTACTACTTGTGAAAAAGACTCTCTCCTACAAATTTCAAGAACTTCCAAGACCTGCTCGTCACAGCAGTGTGATATTCCCAGTTGAGGTCTGGGAAGTTGAAATCTCCCAGAAGGACAAGGGCTACCGATCCAGAAATTTCTCCTAATTGCGTACAGACTAACTCATCAGTGCTTACATCCTGGCTGGGTGATCGGTAGTAGATACCCACTACAACATCTCCCGTATTTTCCACCCCCCTAATCCTTACCCAGAGGCTCTCAACCACATCATCACTAACTGCAAGGGCCGTGCAATCAAGCCTCTCCCTTACATATAGTGCAACACCTCCACTTCGCCTGCTCTGCCTATGCCTTCTGAACAGCCTGTAGCCTCCATCCAAGCACTCCAATAGTTTAATTAAATTATTGTTTTTTCTTGCTCTACACGTTGGACAAAAGTGTGCCTTCTCCTGGCACAATCTCCTGGCATCTTCCCTGTCAGATAAGGAATGGCAAGACAATAGCTCTGGGTTACGTTTCTTTCTGAAAGGTCTGCCTTCCAAGAACTGCTAAGAAAGGACACAGGCGAGCTCAGAAAGTTTCCCCTGAACACAAAAAGTATTTGAACTCTCACAGAACTGTGGCTCCTTAATGTAATGCTTATAGGAGATTTTACAAAGGGCACATTCCCTTCTGGACATGCCTGTAATTCCCATTATCATCAATGGGGGTTATAAGCAAGTCACAACAAAGAATAGATCCTTGTGTGTTAGCACTGCCCCTGTTTAACAGTGTCTAAATCAATATCAATGATTTGACAGTTTTACTTTCAATATATTCTGACTAATTTGAAATTCAGTTTGCACTTAACTAATTAAAGATTACATTTTAATCCTCCTAACGAAAGGAGAAGCCTGAGCCATAACCAACAAAGTCAATGGGAAACTTTCACTCTACAGAATTTTGGATTGGTCCCTTAATGAATAACACACAGTTCAGCCCCACTAAATAGCAGAAGATTGCACACAGAATGCAATGCTATTCTGAAGCTTAACCTGCAAAAAACACAGCTGCTGCTTCAAAAGGAAATTTTCCATATACCCTCTTCCAGACTTCAGAAAACATAGCTAACAATATACAGTACACTGGAGTTTAAAAAAACAATGTACATGTAGGAGAGGGAAAAATACTAAAGGAACTTAAAAATGTTGCTGTTCCTTTCTGATGTTCTGTCTTCAACATCGACATGTTTCTCCCAAAACAACTCCTATTATATTTCTAAAAAACCACAGTAAGCATCAGGCTGGAATAGAAAAAAAAGACCATGGAGCAGACAACTATAAGTAAAGACATTTGTACAGGGAACATGCAATTTTACTCCTGTGTCCTGTATTCAGCTAAGAGACAGTTAACTTTCTTCATAATAGCTAGTAAGAGACTCAGAGGAATGTGTCCACACATGATATTAGAAAGTCAGAACAGATTTAGAATATAATGGCTCTTCTGCTGTCTCAAGATACAGCAATTACAGGCAGCACAGTGGCTAAAATATTCTTAATAGGATTCTTGACCAAGGAAACATGAACGCAGAACTCCCAAACAATCTCCTATCTGAGTTTAGTCATGGATGCAAAGATGATCTTACAATCAGTGTAATACGGGGCAGGGTTCCATTCAACTTGCATAAAAATGTACCCAAATTCTGTATAGACTTACTCCTGACATCATCTGGAATACATGTAGTATCTCTGAAGTTTCAGCTGTAATCATACTTCTGTTTAAGCACTTATATTTTCTGTTGTTATTTGATACTTCACATCAATTTTTAAAAGAAAATTATTGTAACACTAAAGTTTACTGTCTGAGAAAACAAAATTAATACTGTTCTTTAAAAAAGCAGTTATGAATCCTTGCCTTCAAAATGCAGCTCTCAATTCAACTCAGTTTAAGTAATTGCTTCATTCCTTTAAAATTATTTAATTCTGAATGTGTGTTTTCATAGAGAACACTACCTACACATGTTAGGAGATCCCTGTCTATAAATTATGTACAACAGAAATAGTAGTGTATAATACCTCTACTTAAATAAATATGTATTATTTATAGTGTCACAGGTGAAGTAGTGAAAGAAATGATACAGTCTGCCAAGAACCTTATTGCAAAAATAACTTGTCCTAAATGCTGAACATGTGCAGTATTGGCTTTTTTTCCTGTTATTTGGATATTTTTAGTAAAATTGTAATAAAATATTTCAAAATAAACACTGCATTATTAATGTACTTCTTATTCACCCTTGGGCAGCTCTGGCATAAATCTGTCATTTAAATTCTTTGCTCTTCTTACCTTACACACAATGGACCTAGTCCTGATCTTATTTATATTACCTTTTAAACTGGTGGAACTTCATGAACATTGCAGAAACTACTCCTGATCTACACCAGATGACATGACAGACAAATGAGGTGTAGCTTTTCTGTAGTGGCCTCTCTGATGTGTTTCTATGTCTAATTCAGTGCTGAAAGCTGAAGTAGCACACGCAGTATTTAATGTTCTAAAATGAACTCAAATGAATATTTTTGCCCTATATTTCATTGAAAACTGTACTGGCACTGTAACAAAGCCAGGCACTTTCTCTAGCATTCCTGGTATTTCGCAGAAAAAAAATGTATCCTGATTAATTTATCTCTAATTACACAAGTTCTTTATACTTTCAACACTTGTCATTTTTTTGTGATAAGAACAGGATCAATCAATTCAAAATGGGACTAAAGTACATGGTTCTTAAATAACATTATAGATCTCTTTCCTGTTCAGAGCAGATTAATTAATGTATCAGTATCACTCTGTAGTTTGCGGCACTAATAATCTTGAACTATCGGGAAACAAAACATGGCAACAAATAGTTTTGTTTCTTCAGTTGCTGCCACCATGCTGAAATAAGATAAGCAACACGTCCCTAAAATTTCATGTAAGTATTGATGTATACTCATTAAAGATGCTTGCTCATTACTGAAAAGTGTACAATGCTTCATTCACCCAAACAGTATAAATCTACAAATTCAGTGAATTTACTTGGAATTAGAACACTCATACATCAGCTTTCCACATATTTTATATTAAAAAAATACATAGGGTTTTTGTTTGGTTGGTTTTTTTTTACTAATAGCTACATTTCTTTTTGCTAATAACCTTAAAAACTACAGGGCTCAGGGTCGGTTATGGTAATCTGCAGGTACCTCTCTAGGTTTTTGACACAACGCCGCAAGCAAGCAAAGCAATGGAAATCAACCCATGTAGAACCTGATGTGCACATCTGGATGTTTCCAGATCTGCCACCTTCAGTGTTCAGCCAGTCACTTACCCACTATCTAAATTTACAATTGTGCTATTGGTTCAAGGTGCCTTTTTCTGGATGGCAACTGCGCAACAAGTTACTTGATAGATTTCCAACTCAGTCTTCAGAGTCTGGCCTCGATAATTGAGAATACCATTTTCTGAAGCTATCTTAGTTATACTGTTAGAAGACATCACAACAAATAATTTCAAAGGCTGTAATGCATTAGTCAGCTCTTCAAAGCCAGTTACATAGGTAAAATCGTTATTTCGCAGTGTCCTCTAGCAAGTGTAGGAAAGATGACATTTTGCTGCATTCGTGTCAGTTAAATGAGGGTTTTGCCACACACTTGCTTTCTGACTATTGCACCCAACTCAGCATTTTAATATCACTCCAATTAAACCATGTTATGCACAATCTAGGAAGCCAATGAATGCAGAATACCCATCTAAAACCAACTATAACAACCATTTCAAAAATTAACAAAATAAGAATCCAGTTTTCCTACTCTGGAAAAATCTCCATTTTGTAAGAAGTAATAAGAATAAAATTATTATGTATGTAATACTGACTTTATTGTTGCTGAAAAGCACTGCTTCTTTTCTGAAATTACATCTAGTTGGTACGAAAAAAACAGCACATTTTAACCTTTAAACAGCATGAGGCATGTGAACTAGGAGAAGAATTTTATTTGCACTCTTGCTGAAAAAGTTTCAGCAAAAGATTTGTATAGATCCATATGGCGTTCCTCTGGATAACATCAGCCGAGCAATCTTTATGATAGGAGAACATGGGTTGAAAATTTATGTGTGAAAAAACCCTCTTAAATCTAACCTCTCCATCTTGGAGAACACCAGTTACTCATCAGGGTCTTTCTAGTACAACTTTCACATAAGCTGGTGAGACAACAGGACCAAATCACATTGCAGATAATACAATCAAATCAATTAGTTACACCCTCTTTCAGAGACTTATTTTTCTAAACCAAAACTTTGTGCACATATGTAAGCATATAGCTAAATGAGGCAGCAGTGTGTGCTGCATATATGAGATCTCTGCTTGGATCTGTCTTCTACAGGTTGTCTGAAAGCCATGTGTTTGACCAACCCAACCAGAGATGCTAGTCTTTCCACATCAAGGGATTCTATACCGCCTACCTCCTAGCAAGGTCCAGAGTTTCTAATTCACTCACCCCACGACAGGCAATCCAAGGCCCCTTGTCTGACATCTGTGTGTGTTCCTGTGATCTCTTCTGTAATACCAGGGGCTCTCTTTGTCCCTCACTCCCTCACCATCTTTAGTTCTGTGAACCCAATGTCCATTCCTCCTTTAGCCAAGGTTTCTTGCTCTTTCCATCTAGCCAGGAAGCAGAGAGCCCTACAGTTTTCCCTTCCACATTCTGCCACACTCCCATTCTCATCCAGCTTCTCATTTGTCAGTGTCCTGCTACCAATACTTTCTTTTTTTCCTTTCAGTGTGACTAAAATCTGTTTGGAAGATGGGCAAAACTGATGGCTGCTATGCTGGAAAGCTTTGAAAGAGTGCTACTGAGGGTTTTCATGCACTTACAACACCAAAATTACTGACAGATATAGCTCTGTTATACAAGTAGCAGAGACCCACACCTGTGACCTATTTTCCTTCTTTTTCTAGTTTTATTTATTTATTGAACCAGTAGGGTTCTGTCCACTGACACCTAGAACATTTCCTGAAACCTGCAGCAGATTTGATTCGGAAATACCCTCAAAATACACACAGAGGTTTACAGTTGACCTCACTATAAATTCAAATACTTGAGCTAGAGACAGACATACCCAAGAAACATCATATTGATAGACTCATAATAAAAAGAAAGCTGCATGAGTAAACAAACACCTTTCTTTGTTTCATACTTCCTACAGTTGAATCTATATCTTATGTAAGATATTTCTCTACATTCGCTTTCTTGTTCACACGTGATTTCCAAGCCTGTAAACATACTAACAGATTATTTTATTGAACCTAATGTGAATATTAAAAAAATATATTTGGAAATTTGCAACACCCTTTACAAGGAAGGACTCAATAAAATCTAGGAGCATTACACGGTGTTAGCTACAGTGTGTTGTGCTTGCATCTTCTGAGGGGAACCTGATTTCCCAGTCTTCATGGTTCTCTTCTGCTGTCTTCCTAATAATAATTTTTAAAAGCAGGAGGATCCCTATTAACACAATAGTTTTAATGAGTTTCCAAATAATCTTATGTAAGATTGAGAAATTACCTCTTCAATTTATTTGTCATTCTAATATTGCAGCAAAGTCTCTGATAGTACAAATTTTCCCCAAAACTGTACAGAATATATTCCATGTGAAGCTGCCAAGCCAGGTCAGGTACCAGCTACACATTACCATGGACAACCTAAGAACTTGTTTTGGCATGGGTACAGCACTTCAACAAGAGTAAATACTTAGGAACTCTGGATATTTCCAATGTCAGTAATTGTTACAAATGTATATTTAGATTGGTGAATCTTGCCAATATCCTTAAATCCCTAAAAATCTGAATTCATGTGACATTTTCAGCTGTATGATCCTTTCGTCCTACACCCTCTCTCCTCAGAAAACTCTAGAAAAAACTTGCCCCAGGTTAATGGTTTCTGGCACACCTGCTTCAGGGTAAGGAGTTGAAAATATAGAGACTCAAAAGCAGGAAAATTCAACAAATCTCAATACGCATTGTTGGACAAAAAGCTCAGAATGTTAATAAGCAGTCTTATTATTTCTTCTCCAAACCAATGAAGCCTAATAACAGTAATTACTCTCTTTACCCGTACAGGCCTCTTTGATACAAAATGTAGACTTGACAGGGAAGAACAGCATACTGGTTGTGGTGGTTGTCTTTCTTTTATTGTATCTGAGGAACACATACTAAAGAGTATGCTCCATTCAGCTTCGTAAGAAGAAGAAGAGGGAGAATAACTCTGTTTAAAAAAATAGAAAATTAAATGGCCTGATTGGAAGCACTGTGTACAATCCCTTCTGCTGAAATAAAACTGCTAATTGTTTGCTGTTCTACAAACTGCGGTTTCTCAGTTAACAGCAAAAAGTGGCCTTTATGAAAGATTATCAGAACTAATGAAAATGCAGTTTGGAAATTATGACATTAACACCTATCACCATACAAGAGACACACTAAAATCCTGAATCAGTGTTTGTTGAGCTAAAAAGATGTTTGGAGTCCAAAAAAAAAAAAAAGCACACAATAGGACTTTTGGTCTCTGTGTCCATGTTTATAACAAAAGCAAGGCTTAATGTATAATGTAGATAACAACATTGGAAAGGACACAATGTAGGAATAAAAATATTGGAAAACTATATGCAATAATAAACCAAAAAATAGTTTTATCTGGAGAAAGTGCTTTGCAGTGCTTAAATTCTGATGCACAAAAAGGTAAGTGACTCAATAAAAAACAGAGAAATCAAACATGGAACTAATTCCCAAGTTCCTTAACACTAGAAAGCTGACAGATGACATAATTTATTAATGTTAACAGTAAAGATATATTTTATAATGTTCCAGACAAAATATTATTAAAAGTTTTCTCAGCTATCAATAAAAGTCACAGCAGCAATAGGAAAGAACTAAATTGAGCTCAGTCTGCCTACCAGTTTTTGAAAATTAATTAGACAATTGGTGGTGCTTTACTCTTACTGTAAAAGCTCCATCATAACTAATCAGAAATGATAATGTGAATGAAAAGTTTAAGAATTAAGCTATTAAATGCCCTCTGAACAATCTTTTATCAGTTTGATAGGCATAGAGTATATTGAAGTAGTTAACAGGGAGTTGAGGGAACTCTGCAAAAAAAGAAAAGGATTTATCTGCCTGATAAAGCACTGCTGCAGAAATCCTTATTGCTGTTCTGAATGTGGCTCTGCATGGAAAGAGATTTCCTCCATCATTCTTAATATTTTATTAATTAAAACCCCCCAATCTTTCTTAGCTTTCATTAAGTGTGGAAAAGCTTCATTAATATAGAAACCACTGTAAGTTTCTGGCCCTTATAACAGTTCTCCCATGACAGCAATAGTGACATATCAACAATCAGTATGCTGCATCCTAATGGTGGCTTTCAAGCAAGCCTCACAGTTCAGACGGGGGCAGTAAAAGCTTACACTATCCCTTTAAGGCTTTCTTGATGTCTTTTGGCATTCTTTTATAATTACAGCTTTTACTGTAAGCACTGTACTGAAGGCATTGTGCTGCAATTGAGCACCGTGAAATGATTTGAGACCAGTGTAAATGCCACTTTTTAAACAACTAAACTGGAGAACATTTAACTTTCCTTTTAGAATACAAACACAACCAGAGCAAATATGCAATTAACTATCAAAATAAAATGCTGGTCTGGGAAACTTGGACAATTTTCATCCAATTGCATAGCAATAATTCTGTCCCTTTCCATTTTCAAATTCCCTCTAAAGTCTCCAAGCCAACAACAGATTACACTCACACATTTTTTTGTGGTTGTAAAAGGTACATATAATGGAGGAAAAATATTAAGTATAAGTTTTAAGAGATGAAGATACAAGGTTCATAAGAGATGAATACTTAAAATACTGGTGCCCTATGCATGAATGTATTGCTTCAACAGGTGAATGAGGATTTGCCAGTAAGATGGAAAGGACCGAGCGGATGTGCTTTGTACCAAATGATTTTCATATTTCAATGTGACAAAATAGATGAGCCACATAAAGCTTAATTTCAGTTGCAAATTGCAAGCTGGAATAAGTTCCAGAATAGTAAACAATTAGCTGCTTTATTTTCTTTTTAATAAGACTAAATTACTAGATAATATCTACTGGCATCAATTTGGCTAATAAAAATCTGTTTAATAGGATTTGCCATTTTTCCAGTTGCTATCATGATCAACTTTGCATTTTGATTATCTTTAAACTTTGCCTCAATTTTCTCATAGAAAAGCTCTCAGTAGTAATTGCTTTAACATTTATTCCAGGTCAAGTGGTTAAGTATGAATAATGATGTGTCAAAAATGTACAGTAGTGCTGTCAATAGAGCAATTACCATTTAGCTAGAGATTATTATGGCACAAGAGCACATTAACTGGGCACAGTAAACAGAACAACAAAGAAAGGGGCAAAGGCACCAAACTGTTTTCAAAACCTGCCAGTGTTATACAGTGTGTGTTACTGACAGATATTGGTTGTTACATAAGAGCAATTAACTCCGCAATCAGCTTCACTCTGCTGCATTGGATTAGAATGTTTCCAATTAGAACAAGAAGTTAAAACATGTTTCTAGAACATTGGCTTAATTTTAAAAAATAATCTCACAATGGCTTTGTTTTCTCTTGCACATTTTGCATGGCTGTTTGGAAAGTGATCACCAACTGGCATTATACTTAAAGTTTACACAAGTTACTAGGAAGAACAAAAATACAGTATGCGTCTGTCTCGGGTCATTGGTGGTTGTGTAAAACCTAAGAATTTTTTCCACACGATTTTTATAGGAGGAATGTTCTGATTTGATGTCAACTTGCAATTTAATGCATTACTGAGTAACCTGAAAAAAAAAAAGTTTAACAGCAAGTCACAGGTTGAGATGTGTTTTCCTACAGCCTCTAGTAACTAGCAATCATTTTGGTATTACTCCTCTAATTACAGCAGCATAAAAACTATAAAGTTCTGCCTACAAAAGCTATTTGTTCAGGTATATCTTTAGATAAGACACCTAACCCTATTAAACACATGGAAATTACAGTCTGGCAGAGCACAGAACTGTGACCTCTCAAGAACTGTCTCCTCCAAAAGCAAAAGCCACTGGTATTATCCAGTCTGCTCACATTGGCTCAAGAACTAAGCAATCTCTAGAAACTCCCAAGTTAAAAATGTATATGACATACAGCCTCCAAATTAAAGTATTCAAAATGAACCTTGTAAAAACATGTACATAAATATATGTATATATATACATATATATATAT
>NW_010143201.1:0-388 GCF_000699245.1 Pterocles gutturalis
AAAATAAATATTGAGAGCAGAAGGAGAAAAGCCACAAGGGCAGCGCTTGGAGGAATTGCTGCTTGCTCAGAGGGCAGTGACGATGGAGTCCAGCTTCTCCCCTGGCACCATAGGTGACAGAGCTCCGTGGCAAGAGATGGCAGCGAGGGAAAGGGGAAGATCCCTGGGAGGGATGTCCTGGAGGCGGGGTTACACACCCAGGTGGCAATTTTGGGGTGCTCACATCGATGGGCAGCCTCCGATACAAAAAGAAGCAAATGACCATGTAGAGGGGGCCACCAACCCCTCCACCCCTGACGTTGCCAGCCTCTCCCAGGGCATCCCCCCTCCCAAAAGGACCCTGTCACCTGCCCAGCCACTGTCCGCATTAACCCCACGGGCTTGCTCC
>NW_010143201.1:503-1712 GCF_000699245.1 Pterocles gutturalis
CCGGTCCTGAGAGCTCAGATGGTGCCAATCAGCGCGAAACTCCGTCTGTCCCTGCATGGAGGGGATGCTGCCTGCTCCCCTCCCCTCTCCCCATCTCCTTCAGCAGCATCCCACGGAGGAAACAACACGTTTGTGACACAAAGTTTGAGCTCAGCAGAAATCCAAGAGCATCACTAATTGCCTGTCTGCTGAGGGTGATTATTGTAATTAAGTCAGACTTCAGAAATGGCAAGTGACATGTAAAAACACATCCCAGATCCCTGGTTTTTATGTAACACGGTGGTGAGGGGTTTGCTGCCTGCCCCTTGGTTCGGTTTTCACGTGGACGCTCAATGTTCAAAGCACAATGTGCAGGTTGTGGTTTTTATCTGTGGCTTCCACCGCTGACCTTGGATTTGCACTGGAGCACGGGAGATGGAAACCCCACGATGTGCCGGCACCCACGCTCCTGGCGCTGAACCAAAGGCAGCCTCCGGCACCGGGATGGGGACACCACCTTGGCTGGTGGGGTCATGGACCAGGGCAGCCCAGGGAGTGCAGCGATACGATGAGGGGGAAAGGGTTTAAGCTGCAAGAGGGGAGATGGAGGTTTAGGAAGAAATTTTTTGGTGTGAGGGTGGTGAGGCACTGGCACAGGTTACCGAGAGAAGCTGTGGATGCCCCATCCCTGGAGGTGTTCAAGGCCAGGTTGCATGAAGCTTTGAGCAACCTACTCTAGTGGAAGGTGGCCCTGCCCATGGCAGGGGGTGGGACTAGATGAACTTTAAGGTCCCTTCCAACCCAAATCATCCTGGGATTCTGTGATTCCATGATCTCCGCCCAGGTTCAGGTTGGATTATTTATCTACCCGCCCCCACAGGAGATGTTCAAGACTTTCCAAGCATCTTGTGGAAACCTCTTCACAGTGGTTCCCCCCAAAAAACACCCACCTGGGAGAGCAGCCCCTCTCCCCAGCTGAGAACCATCTCCCACCCTTGCAGCCGCATCCCCCCTCCAGCACCCACATCCCACAAAAACCCGGGGCCCCCCCCCCCCCCACCCCCAGCCTGGGGCCCCTGCCTCTGCCCCCGGGCTGACGTGGAGATTCATCGCTCCATCCTGCTTTTTGCACACAAAGGCTCCGGGGGTGGCTGTGTCTGTCACACACGATAAGTGGCCTATTTTCCTTCCCCGATGACAACCCGGCACGACTCCAGCCGTGGGCGGGCG
>NW_010143201.1:1756-2468 GCF_000699245.1 Pterocles gutturalis
GAGGCAGGGAGGAGGAATGGGTGCTGGGCAGGGGGGAACATCCGCACCTCCTCGGCAGCTACAAGGGGAAGTACCTCTTTTGTGGAAGCTACTAAAGTATTGGGTAATTTTTTTTGCTTCACATCCTTGAGCTAAAAGCAGCCCAGTGGGGCACAAGGTGCAGGGGAAGGTGCTGGCAGCTCCGGGAAAAGGAGCGGGGTTTCGAAGACACAAGGATGTGATGCAAAATCCTGCTGTAAAGAACCGGTTACTGCAGAGCTAGAGCGGAGAGAAAGGAGATGAAAGCTCTGATAAAAGCCCCAAAGCCCAGGTCCTGCACATGAACTCCCTACGGCCAGGCTGAGCCCGTGGTGCCCCATAAGAGGGGCAGCTCCTCTGCTGTGGCCGGATGCGGCTGTGGCTGCAGCCTGGGCAGGGACGTGCCCACCAGCACACCCATGTCACAGCGAAAGCACCTGGATGGGGACGGGGGCGACAAGACACTTCTACACCACCAAGTCACTCATGCAACCATAAATTAATTTCATTAAAAAGACCCCAAACTGTATGAAACCATCCAGACCCCAAAGGATGCTCACCCTCCACCATCCCATGGGCTAAGGGGTTTGGTTCAGACTCACACACCAAGGAAGATGTCAGGTCCCTGGTGCACACCCAGCCGTGTCCTCCCATGCCCTCTCACAGCCCAGACCACCCTTCTGTGGCCAGCCCG
>NW_010143201.1:2500-5951 GCF_000699245.1 Pterocles gutturalis
CACCACCTTCCCTGCGCCCAGCCCAGGAGCTCCTGGCTGAGCCCTTCAGACCCAACACCCCTACGTGAACATACAGCAGCCGGTTGCAACACCCCGTATGGTTGTGACACGGCTGCTAAAAACCTCAATAAGCCCCTCTTCCAGCCTGGCTCCCTGCAAATCCCTCCTAATCCAATCGGGTTTATGGCATTAAGCTGGACCCTCCCGTATGGAACGCTCCTATTTGCACAAGGGTTGGGAAAATCCTCTCGTTTCCTTATTCCTCATTGAATTTCTCATGCAGAGGTCACCAGAGCTTCCTTCCCCTCACTTATGGCAGTATCCAAGGATAATGATCTGCCTGCAGTCCCAGCTTCACACCCCCCGGGGTACACCCCATCCGTGGCACATCCCTGGTCCGGGCATGGGAAACCATCTCCCCTGCCCCAGCTGGAACCCAGCCCAACGCAGCCAGGAGCTGCCGAGCAGCTTCTCCTTCCCCGGGTGTAATGATACAGTTTAAACCACTGATTTTTCTCTGCCTTAGCCAGACACCACAGGAGAGCTGGAGGGGACGAGCCCCCTGCTGCCCTCCAGCTTGCCCCAGTAAATCACAGCTGGGATGCAGCTTACAGAAGAAGCCTGCAAACACAGCGATTCCGTGCATTATCCAGGCAGATGCCGCAGAACACGCTCCCCACCACAGCTCAGGTGATGCTCTGCCCTTCCCCAGGCCACCCCCCGGCTGGCTCCCACACTGGGGAGGACGCGACTGTGCTGCCAGCTGCTGCTTACAGCTCTGTGCAGCAAAGCTGAGCTTGCCACCGGCTGTCAGAGACACACTCCTCCTTGATGGGGATTTCTTTAGGGAGGAAAAATCCTTCCCTGTGTCTCCCCGGGGTCCTCCCAGTTAGCAAACATCTGCCACAGCATGTGCGGTAGAAGAGCTCAGGGAGGGCGGCCAGGGTCAGCGAGCCAGGACGAAGGTGTTAGAATTACCCCCGACCTCCCTGCAGTCTGCAGAGCACTGAAAAATTGTACCACGGAAGAAGAAAGCAGCCAAAACTATTTCTATTGCTTTCGCGGTGAGATGCAGATGGCTGGGCTGACACGAGCTGGAGCAACAGGAGCGGGGCTCCTCTCCCCGTGCTTTCCCTGCAAATACACTCAAATTGCATTTGGCTCCATCAAATAATTCATACAGAAATAGCTGGGTCCTGGGGGCATTGCACACACCCCATCGCTGCCTGCACGGTGAGATGGCCCCGGGGAAGAGCTCTGGCTGCACCCGCAATTGCAATAATTCCCCATTTCAATAATTCCCCCGAGCGCTGCTTTTTGTCCTCTCTCTCTTCCCACTAAACCAGCCGGTGGGAGCACGGCAAACCCCGCTGGGAATGCTGGCAGCACTGGAGCTGGGGAAATGATGGGAATTTGGTCCCTCCTGCCCATAGGCGAGGAACAAACACGGGGCTGCTGGTGGTGCAAAAGTTGCACCGGAGCCAGGGACCTCGCCAGCATCGTGGGGCAGCTCCCGAAGTGGCAGAAGGGACCTTGGTGTGGCAGGATATGCCTCAGCTGGTGCAAACGGCCAGGTTCCCCAAGGAAAAGTGGTGTGGGCAGCCTGGCACCGCAGCTCGACACTGTGCAAAGCCCCAACGTGTCCCCACTGTACCCCACGCCATGTTCCCCATCCTCCTTCCCAAGGGCTGGCTGATGTCACTTTGTCACCAGCATCCTCTGCAATCCTCCCCGTGCAGCCTGGAGCATCGGGCATCAGCATCGACCTCCCTGGTGCCCAGCAGGCAGGGACAGGGAGGATGAAAGACCTGTTCCATTTCCAGACAGAAAACCACTCCATCCCTAGGGAACCCCCTCCCCAATTGTTCCGCATGAAGAGCTTCCAAATTCATGAGCACGACAACCAAGAAGGGGGAAAAAGCAATTAAATTAACTCCAGGAGATATGAAAAACAGCTTCGCCTCGTGGTCCTGCAGCCCTCCATGATGAGGTGTGATCCTTCCGATGGGATGGGATGGGACGGGGTGAGATGGGATGGCAGGGGATGGGACGGGATGGGGTGAGATGGGACGGCATGGGATGGGACAGGATGGGATGGGATGGCATGGGTTGGCATGGGACTGGATGGGATGTGACGCCAGCTAGCCAGTGCCAGTCACCCCCAGGTGACTATTTCTTACCACGCACCAAATCCAAGCAAACCCAACTCATTTTACACGCACCCACCAAAGCTGCTTCCCCGGCAAAACCCGGTCACGCTCTCTTGAAGCGCTTTGTGCGATAGAATTCCCTTTCCCGTTACAACAGCCAGCAGTGACTCTCGGCTGTCTGTTTGTGTAAAGCTCTATCAGACGCCGGGTAACAGCCCAACGAGGAATTTATAAATATCGTCTTCTGAGGCAGTAATTGCCACTCCAGCCATCTGTTAAAACGGAGAGCCAGGCAGCGGCACGGCAGAGGTAAAAATAGAGGGGAAAGCGTCACAGCGGGGCCATTGATGAGCCTCCAAGGGGGATCAGGGGAGATGCCATGATTCAAGATCTCATGGGAGCCACACTTTGACCATTGGCCATTGATCCAGTCCGAAAAAAACACCAGATTTCCAAACTACACCAAATTTACCAACTTTCACCATTCCACACCCTCTCCTTGCCGCGTGGGGTGCAGCCCAGCACCTGCTATTTGCTCCCAGCAGACTCCAGCGGCTGTTCCAGGTGGGCTCAGCCATACCCCAGGCGGATGCCACCCTGCAATTAGCAGATGCCCACCCTCCAATTAATTTTTTACCTTCAACCCGTGGGTGCTGGCTCCCGGGGTTTCTCCTTCCAGCATCGGGCAGAGGGCGATGCCCTGCGTGCCCCGGCCAGCTCGGTCCCGGGGCGGACACGGTTATGGGGATGGGTTTGCAAGCATTTACCGGTGCACAATGATTAATGAAAGCTACAGCTGTCAAAATAAAAGATAAATAAGGCAAGGCGGTGACGCACCCGGTGCTTTTCCCTCTCCCTGGGTGCCGCCCAGCTGCCGACGTGCCCGAGAGAGCTCCCCAAGGGGCTGCGTGCGGAAAAGTGGCCCCGGGCAGCCCCGTGGAGGGACTGGAAAGACCTGTTGGTGCCAGAGCCACGAGGACACGGAAGGAGAGGTGTGGCGGAGGCCAGCAAAGCCGGTGTCACCGCCTCCTGCGCCGTCACCGAGCTTGGCAAAGGGTTGGACCCAGCGATGTAGGCGTCTGGAGCATCCCGCAGCCCAGCGCGGGAACACCAACCTTTGCCACCCCCACGAAGGGAATACAGCCGTTTCGTTCTACCGCCATGTAAGGATGGGTCTGGAGGCCCCTGATTCTTGGCCCCAAGCGCCTAAGGGGTAACCCCACCCCAGTCCTGCACCCAGAATTGATGGGGTGCCCTGAGGCAGCTGCTCCCGTGCCCCAGACCCCAACTCCTGCTGCTGC
>NW_010143202.1:0-546 GCF_000699245.1 Pterocles gutturalis
CCCCCAGATTCATCATCTCCATCAGCCACATAAATGAAACGTGATAAATACAGGCCTTGGTGTTTCAGAAGACACATCTAAAAAGACTGCCTAAGAAGGCAGGTGCTTAATGGCAAACACTAGAAACAGGCATGTGGAGGGATCTGAGTGTCCCTAACTTACAAACCATGGCTGAAGAATTTCCCTATAAGAATGTCTTGGAATAGCTGAGTAGCATTCACTCCTCTCCTTACACAGGATGAGAAGTTGTGGAGTCTTTCTGGGTGCTAAAAATATATCTTTCTTTTTTGTTTGTTAAGATGTTTCAGAACACAAGAGATTGTTGACTCTGAAGGACTTACAAAGCAAGCAGAAGGCAGAAATCTTTTAACAGAGAAGTTGAGAAGGCATAGTGTACATTTTTACCACACAATACTTACATGGAAATAATGCACATGTTATGTTCCTGAGTATTTTGCATTGCTGGTTATGAAAATATTTATTATAATATAAAATTATATTCTATAAATGTAGTTTATTGCAATTATATTGCAATTGAAATTTTCT
>NW_010143203.1:0-2958 GCF_000699245.1 Pterocles gutturalis
CCGGTGAGCCCCGCCGCTCATTGATGCAGCCAGCAGGGAGGACTGGGCAGAGCTCATTTGCCTGAAAAGCGATTTCCGCCCCCCAAAAAGGGGGTGATGGCCCCGGCGGGCAGCGGTCCCTCCTGGCACAGCCACCCCGTGCCCAGCCGTGGCAGCAGATGCCCTGAGGTGACGCAGCAGCTCCTGGGGACCGGGACCTCGGACCCAGAACATCCTTAGGGAGGCAGGGGAAGTACCCCGGCTTTGAGAGGCCCATGATGAGAACGGGTTTCCTTGCTATTCCAAGGGAACAGAGTTCTTTTTTCCCCTTTACAGGGTCAAAATCACCATATGTTAAATTCCAGTCAGACTTGGTTGTTCAAAAGAACAGAGAAAAGCTCTCCAAGATTAACCCAAAGCTCAGTAATAAGATATTAAGGAAGTATAAGCATCTCATCCTTCAGATCAGAGGGTTTTAATAATAATGGCAAAAATCAATATGAAAGTAAATTAAATCTGCTGTTTATATTCATCAGGCAATTTGATAGAGAGTCTGCCAATTCAGGTCTCTTATTGCTGTGATGAGTAAATACAAACATATTACTTTTCAGATCACAGAGTTTTAATGGAAATGATCAAGAGCAAACACAATCTAAACTACCTTTCACACCAGCCAAACTCCAATTAAATTAGGCCAGATGATTCAATACGGAAGCCTCCAAAAATCAAGCTCTTTATCGATGTAATGGTACAGAAACACAAATGCTTTCTGGATCACAGCATTTCCATGCAGCGGAAGAATTAAGACTTCAGTAAAAGCACTTTCATTTAAATTCCACTGGAAGTGAACACAGTCATTCCTTCTCCCCCCAACTTCTTGTCTGACTGTCCAGCAGCATCTTCCAGCGCTGCTCTCTTCACTGGCTGGGACTCTTCAATGAGCCCATTATTTCACTGGGGAGGGGGGGGGAATTTCAATGCAGATTCCCAGCCTAACAGTCCAGTGGTACAGGAGGAGGGTCTCCAGGGAGCCTGGGCCCCACCACACAAGCAGGGATGAGTCCCACTCAGGGTCCCTGCATCCCCTGGGATCTGCGTCTGAGCTTCCAAACTGAAAAACAAAATCCCCAAAGGCTCCATACATTCCAGTTGGCCTTGTTATCTCAGATTTGTTATTGTCCTTCTGTACAACAAGGTGATGTTGTACGAGAACAGGAGACTCATGGAGCCTTTGAGAGCAGAATTCAGCAGGGCGATGTGAAAGGGGTGAGGCAGCTTCGGTAGCAGAGGGGAAAAGCCAGGTGACCCCAGGAGGTTAACATGCTGCAGGAAACCTGCACCAGCACCAGGTCATCTGCTCTGCAAAACACCGGCTACAACAACCTGCAGAGAGGGCACACACCCCAAGGCTTTTCTGCACTCGAGCAGGAGCAGACACAGAATAAAGATGTGTGGTTGCAATCAAATTATCCCTTAAAAGAAATAACAATAAATTCTGAACTTCCCAATTACAGAGGACAGGCAAACCTTGGAAACCATTAAGAGCTGCTTCTTCTGTTGATGAATTATCCAGAGTGCACAGAGCTATTTGCTGAGCTTCACTGTATTACACTAATTATAAATTAATATATTGCTCATTACACGGTAAAGCTGTGCAGTCGACTAATGCACTGCTGCAAAGAGCCTATTTTAAAACATCCTCTAGTACTTTTATGATCTAGATGTTTAATTTACTTTTGTTCTGGCTTAAATGCCACCAACATGTCATTCTTTCACAAAGAAACATCCTTGGCTTCGTTCTGACTCCTCTGGGGCTCAGCAACACAGCTGAATGATGAAGCTTAGGAAGGCTTTTTAATGCTGAGCAGTTGCACAAGAAATTAAGCAAAATAGCACAATTTAAGCCCAATCCCAGTGTTACTAGTTTTTAAATCAGTGTTTATCATGACAGCAGGCTGGTGCCAGCACTCTCCATGTGCAGCCACTTCCTCCTCATGCACATGTGGCTCCTGCCCTGGGGAGCTCAGCTCCTCTTGCCCTGACAGAGGCAGGTAGGACCATCAAAAGGGCTTGTTCCTCTTCTCGAGGAAAAATGGCTTTTTGAAAGGAATGAAAATCTCCACTCCTCCAACAACTCTGGAAGCTTCAGGAGAAAGTCTCCCCAGCCTTGCACCCACCGGAGCAGAGTACCTGCAATTTAACGTAGCTAAAAAGAGCTCAGTGAAGCCTGGGGGTGAAGTGTCTCCAGAGCTGAGTTTGGAAGCAGAAAACTGGTGGTTTTGGTCAGAATCACCCAGGATAGCAGGGCTGCCAGACAAAGCATCCAAAGCTCACCTGAAGCCATCCCCATGGAGGGTGAGCACCTGGCCCTGTGCTCAGGCAGGGAGGGATGCTTTGGGTGAGACGGAGGCAGGGAATGTACAGGCATCCCCCCAGGACCCCCCGAGGGGTGGGAAGGGCAAAGGGCAGAGCTGCTACCACCCAAAGCAGCCATTTACTGGCATTTGCCTCCCTCAGCTCACAGTCTGACTCCAGGCACGTGCCCAGGTCCTGTGCCCAGCAACCTTGTGAGGGGGAACACCAGGCTAACAGGCAGGGAAGGAAAACTTCACATCAAAAGGGCAGGCAGGATGAATGGGAGGAAACGCAGCCCTCTTTCTTGGAAAACAGTCATCAGCCTTGCATTGTTTCAAGGAACATTCCTGCAGCATGTTTTTATGTCAGACCATTCTTTCTGTGCAGTGCTTTGCAGGATGGAAACAACAAACACGAAACAGGATCAGCCTTACACAGCAGTCATTCTGGAAACTGTTTCCTTCTTTCCGAGGAAAGCATCCCAGTGACTCAGCAGCCCAGGGCGGACTGGCAGCTCCACAGAGGAGAGAAGCATTCCCCAGAGAATCCGGTGATTTTCAACCTTAATAAAACAAAAGATATTGCACTCATAACATTTGACACCCCCCCCCTGCCCCGAGTGAC
>NW_010143204.1:0-241 GCF_000699245.1 Pterocles gutturalis
TGGGGACAACGTTGGGGTCATGGGGACAACGTTGGGGCCATGGGGACACCATTGGGCCATGAGGGGACAATTCTGGACCACATTGGGCCAAGACCAGCCCATGGGTGCCACCACCAAGCCCCCAAGGGACAACGTTGGGTCATGGGTGACAATGTTGGGTCTTGAGGGACATCAGTGGGTCACGGTGACAATTTTGGGCCATGGGGACAACGTTGGGGTCATGGGGACAAGGTTGGGGGCC
>NW_010143204.1:350-1912 GCF_000699245.1 Pterocles gutturalis
TCTTGAGGGACATCAGTGGGTCACAGTGACAATTTTGGGCCATTGGGGACAACGTTGGTTTCATGGGGACACCATTGGGCCATGGGGGGACAATTCTGGACCATTTTGGGCCAAGAGCAGTCCATGGGTGCCACCACCAAGCCCTCAAGTGCCATCAACCCATGAGGGGACAACAGCAGGTCATGGGGTTGGGGCCACCATGGAGACACCATGTCACATGTCCCCTGTCCCCTCCCCCCCCAACGGGGTCAGCTGCGTGACCTTCGTCACGAGAACGTCAACCTCTTCTTGGGCTTCTTCCACGACTGCGGGATCTTCGCCATCGTGTCGGAGCACTGCTCGCGCGGGAGCCTGGAGGACCTGCTGCGCAACGAGGACATGAAGCTGGACTGGATGTTCAAGTCCTCGCTCCTCATCGACCTCATCAAGGTGACGCGTGGGGTCACGGGGACGTGGAGGGGGGACGGTGGCAGGTTCGGTGGCCGTGGTGGGGCTGGTGACCATGGTCATGGGCTTGGTGGTGGCCATGGTGGTGCTGGTGGCCATGAAGACCATGGAGATGGTCTTGGTGGTGGCCATGGTGGCTGTGGTGGGGCTGGTGACCATGGTGATGGGCTTGGTGGTGGCCATGGTGGGCCTGGTGGACGTGGGGATGGTCTTGGTGGTAGCCATGGTGGGGCTGGTGGACGTGGGGATGGTCTTAGTGGTGGCCATGGTGGTTCTGGTGCCCATGAAGACCATGGAGAAGGTCTTGGTGGTGGCCATGGTGGCCATGGTGGGGCAGGTGGCTGTGGTCATAGTCTTGGTGGTAGCCATGGTGGGGCTGGTGGATGTGGGGATGGTCTTGGTGGCCATGATGACCAAGGAGATGGTCTTGCTGGTGGCCACGGTGGTGCTGGTGGCCATGGTGGTGCTGGTGGCCATGGTCATGGTTTTGGTGGTGGCCATTGTGGCTGTGGTGGGGCTGGTGATCATGGAGATGGTCTTAGTGGTGGCCATGGTGGTTCTGGTGGCCGTGATGGGGCTGGTGGCCCTGGTCATGGTCTTGGTGGTAGCCATGAAGACCATGGAGAAGGTCTTGGTGGTGGCCATGTTGGTCATGGTGGAGCGGGTGGCCATGGTCATGGTCTTGCTGGTGGCCATGGTGGGGCTGGTGGATGTGGGGATGGTCTTAGTGGTGGCCATGAAGACCATGGAGATGGTATTGGTGGTGGCCATGGCGGTTCTGGTGGCCATGAAGGCCATGGAGAAGGTCTTAGTGTTGTCCATGGAGGTTCTGGTGAACATGGTGGTGGCCATGGTGGTTCTGGTGGCTGTGGTGGGGCTGGTGACCACGGGGATTGGCTTGATGGTGGCCATGGTGGCCATGGTGGCCATGGCCTTGACTATGATGGTCATGGCCGTGACGGTGGTGGCCACGGCCGCAGTGGGGGGGTCCTGATGTCCCCCCTGTCCCCCCCCCAGGGGGTGCGGTACCTCCACCACCGCGACGTGGTCCACGGGCGCCTCAAGTCCCGCAACTGCGTGGTGGACGGCCGCTTCGTCCTCAAGGTCACCGACCA
>NW_010143205.1:0-48078 GCF_000699245.1 Pterocles gutturalis
GTTTTGTTTTGTTTTGTTTTAATTCATTCCAATTCTGTGTGCTCGGGTTTTTTTGAAGGGCTGTCCAAGTGGATCAGTATTTTTGGCAATTCAGATAAAACACAAACATCCTCTTTCATTAACTACACAGTACTTCCTACCTATTCAACATACTACTACTGTGGTACGTACTGGTATATTACTGCTTGAGACAGGAAAATAAGGGCATTAAAAAAAAATTGTTTAAATTCTGGTCACGAAAACTCTAAAAATTGAACTTAGAGTAACATCTGCTTAGCCCACACAGAGACATGGAATTTATACCAAGTTGTTAGGTTCTTAATGAGAAAAACTCCTAAAATTCTACTCTCTGTATCATCAATAGTAATTATATTAATTACATAACATGGTGTTTGTTAATATGGAGAGAGTTTAATTAAAAGTTGCAAACATAGATCACATAAAGTTATTCTTAGTAATGATTTAGACTTTCTAATACTTGGCAATACTTATTAAGTTATTTTACAGCTTTTTTCAGGAATAAATTGGTATTTCCGGATGATTTAAATCATTTTACTGCTATCGTTACACTGAGGACAGGAAAAAATAAAAAAAAATGGATGTGCAAACAAAATTAGTTTACGAAGGGTTACTGCTGAGTTGTGATAGTTTTATCACTAAGCCATGGCTGACCACATCATTATGTAAATGATCATAAAATATTTAAGCAGGCTTTGAGAATTTCAGGGTTTCCTACAGATTGAAATCCATATCCAGATCCACAGCCTTATTGCAGACTTCAAATGGTTTTTTTTTTCCTGATGGTGTAAAGAGCTTGTGATATGAGATAGTCATACTCGTTCCTGTCAGTGACTGAAACGTAGCGTGAGAGATTCAGCTCAGTTCTGCCTTGACTCCTGTGGGCAAGATTTGCAGAGAAAGGATCAGTGGATTTAGCTATAAATGGTAGATAATTTTAATTTCCTTGTTAGTTCAACCTAAAAAACCCCCAGAACTAAGGTTACATGAGGGGTGTTTTAAAAGTGCTTGCATTTCCCCTTATTGTCTTTTGCTTGTAGAGCCAAATCCAGCTAACATTAACCAGGTGGCTCAGTCTGTTACAAGCGGGGTTGCTTTCTTAGTGCAGTCTCCAGACTCCAGAAAATAACCTCTAGGCTCCTTTTTACTGCCTGATGTTAATGTTAAAAGGTCCAGTTCTGCTACTTTACCAATGAAAGATTACTAAGGATTTCTCTTTTTCACCATTATTTTAAGTTAATTACTGGACATATGTGTTCTCCATCCTTTTGTACGAGTGCATAATTGGTAGATTTTAAATAACAAGATCTGCAGAGTTTTAAAGAGCCCTGACAGTTTGCTTTTCTCTTCTATGGATTTATATGTGTCTTCCAGAAAAATAAGGACAACCTAATGTGATTTCTTCTCCAGAGGAATGTGAGGGAAGGTTTGTATTGCTGCCATTTGGCAAGGGGTTTGGAACTAGATTATTTTTAAGGTCCCTTCCAACCCAAACCATTCTATGATTATATGATTCTATGATTCTATGATATATGAAGGATATTTTCCAGTTTGATTTGTTTACATGTTGTGACAAATCCTTCTGAAATGCTATACTGGCTGTTTTTATGGTTACTGAAGCAGTGACATACTGTGCTCAGTACTAAGAAGAAAGTGTATTCTTACGAATACATTACCGACCTATAAGTTTCTATAATGTCCTTCTGACCATACAACTGTAACCAAACCTAGATATATATCAAAATATGGAAAAAAAGGGGGACACATGTATATGAGGATGGTATTTTAGTTTGTCATTTACATAGTTTATACTAATTTGACAAAGTTTGTTTGGAAATTTTTTTTCTCATAATACTTTAAATCAGCTAATTCTGAATTGCTCTTCTTAGTGTTTCTTGGAAAGTTTACTTATTGGAAATATAACCTTTTTTGTTTGTTCATTTGTTTGGGGGTTTTTTGTCTGATAGCATTTGAGATACTAATACAATAGTGTAACAATTATAACTGTAAATGAATTCACTATATCAGTAGAATTTTTGTGTCCCTGGAAAGGTTTGTTTCTTGCAGTGAATTCACTTAGCATCCATGTCATTCTTATCTTACACTCTCCCTTTTATCCAGTGATGCTATCTCATCATTCTCCTACTAACAAGAAATAGGCAAGTATTTGACTTCTTTAATTTTTAACTGAACCTAAGCAATTGATCACAGTCAATTTTTTTGAAGGACGTTTTGCACTTTAACTGGAATATTGACTTGTGTGAAGTGAAAAGCTCATTTTGCATACTTGAGACCTCAGCAACTTTTGAAAGTCTCCAGTATTAACTGCAGGACAGACTCATGTTGGTTCTATGTACAAGACAAAGTAGCTTATCCTGGATTTTTACTACTTTCTGTATGACACTTCTGAGGTATTAGTGAACTACACGCAGAAGACAAGGAAGTGGAGCATAAAATTAATATGTGTAAACTGAATTATACAGAAAAGTTTATTTCCACTGTCGTGTTTATTGTTGCTTTTTCTTACATTTAAGTTGCACAGAGTTCGAAGCCCAAGACAAGTTGCAATTTAACATTTTTGCATTGAATAATATTCTGGAAACCTCAACATCTTAGTCAATATGGCCCGTTCCTGGAGTTACTGCTGTCACACTAGTTGAGCCTACATTACAAAGTCTCATCAACATTTTGTCCAGTGTTTCAGCATGAAGAATGTGACCTGTAATTTTTTGTGACAAGGAAATATCATTAAGGAGTGAAGTGGAATACCAAACACTTTGGTTACCTGATGTATTATTTTAATGAAAAGTTTCAAATTCAATTGATTTGAGAGATAAAGTGAATTTGAAAGTTAGTCATGCTTTCCGGGTGAGTAAGTAACAGCTATAACTAAAAAAAATCCCTTATACCATTGGTCTTAAAAGTAACTATTTTCAGTCACTGCTAGTCCAAATTTATGGATGCAGCTATAAATTAAGGCATTTTTATTCACTTTTCCTTGAGAAAGATAATGCAGCAAATATTTATTTGCTCCTAAGACTCAATTTAATTTACCTTATTGAAGTGTGGTGGGTTTACTCTAAAAATAATAAAAAACAATAATAAGATAATATCTTTAATGCAAAAAAACCCCAAAACCCTAGACTGAACTTATTATTAAGAGTTCTTAAATTTTGATAGCTATTTTGGGACACTGAAATGCATCTTCTAAAAATGTTGAGAAATTTTCATGGCATATCTTTGAAGGACAAAAGTGAGAATAAGAATTGAATGGCTTTGAATTTCTTCATGGGTCAAGCCACAGATTATTCAGACCTTATGCTTCACTTTCAAGTTACAGTTGAAGATATTTAGAGAAAATGCAATAGCTGAATATGTAAAGATTAAACCTTTCCTTGTTTTCTTGAAGGTTTCAACAACAGCAGGACTTGGGCCATCTTGTTTAATAGCAAGAGACAAAACATTTCAATTTGAACTTTTGATTGATTTTGGACCCACTTATACTTTTGATCCCAAAGACCGTTGTGTCCCAAATGAATTCCATAATTTAATTCTGTGTTTTGTGGAAAATATCTCCTTTTGTGCCAGTCTGATTCTCATTTTCACTGGCTGTACAATAGTTCTTGATTTAGGAAAATATGGATCATCACTGCCTATTATTTTCTTGAACATGTGGACCTGTGTCATATCTTCTGCTTATTATGTTTACCAAAATATAAAACTCTAAACTGACATTTTGGATCACCTGTAAGTTTTTTGTGGCTCAGTATTTACCATATTTTACAGCTCATGCATAGATAAATGCATTCTCATATGATCCAAAAAAAAGCAAGAATATGGGAAATTAGTTCAGCTGAGGAACTGCTAAAAAAGTGGGAAGATGGGAAAATTGTAACAAAACCAGAAATCTGGCTTTATAAGAGATTCTAAAATGTTCCTGGATGCACATTAAACTGGTGATGCACAGGATTGCAACGTTTAAAAAAACACAAAAAAACCAAAAAATGAACCAAAAAACCAAAACAGCAGGAGAGAATGCGTAAGGAGGAATATTTATTGCTAAATTGGAAAATAATTAGGGGAAAGAGCTGGATACAGATCTATAAATTTAAATTTCTAGCTGTCGCAAAAGCTATAGTATTTTACTTTGAATTAGTTGCAAATATTTGTACATCTTCATTTGCAATCTATCCAAGTCTCCTGCCATAGGTAAACTTGTTGGATAACCACGAGTCAGGAAGCAAGAGATGAATTTGCTGTACCTTGGCATAGAAAAATTCATAAGATAGTGAGGTATATTTGTTGTATGTAATTGTTTTCATTGAGAGCATGATGGATATTTACAAATGTGTTGGGTTTACCCTTGTCTGGGAGCCAACCCCACACAATCTGTTTGCTCACCCTCCCTCCTCCTGAGGATGAGGAAGAGAATTAAGGGTGTAAAGGGAAAAAAGGACTCATAGGTTGAGACAAGAACAATTTAATAACTAAACTACAATAATATTGAAAATAATAGTATATACAAATATACAACTGAGTGATACACAGTGATATTCTCACCACTCAATGACCAAGGCTCAGCCCAGCATGCCCTTTGCTCTTGTCTAATATCCTCGAATGTCCTGGCCGCAGCTGTAAACATCACTTGTATTGGCTTTCTTCTGAGCACAAATCCAAAATACAGCCTCTTGCTAGCTATTATGAAGAAAGTTAACTCTGTCTCAGTTTAACCCAGGAAAACAAATAACAGTCAGGAATACCTTTTATTTACAAAACATTTTAAAAAATAATATCCTTATTACTTGCTTCTGTTTTAGTAAAATTTTCCAATAAAAGTGACTCTCATTATCACTAAGGCAAGTATTTGTCCTGAGAGTCCATAATCTACTTACAAATAGATAAAACCAATGCTGTCTAAGTACTACTAGAGCCATTTGCTTGTTTGAGAGAAAAAAACATTCTGGCTTCATAATGTTAAGACAGGGTAAAAACCATACTGGTGAATTGCCTCTCTTTTAAGAATGTGAGGTGAATATACAGATATATGAGTGTATGTGCATGTACTTATGTGTATGAAAAACATTCTAAAAATGTAAAGATAACATGTTACGGCTGGAAAAAGTTTATCAAGATAGACATTTTGGCTAGTGAAATGTTGACCCTTCCCATCTGTAAGGCTACATGTGCTCTAAGTGTCATCATAAGGCAGCGACAGTGCAGGGAAAAAAGAAAGGCAATGGAGAACACCGTTTCCTACCACTCTTTTCTCAGATGTGAATACATGTATGCTACCTCAGAAACTGTCTGCTTAACTGACATGCTACAAGAGTGATTTACAGTCATCACAGAGACTGCTTAATGAGGTAAGGTACAAATAAGGTTAAAAACTGCAACAGCACTGGCTGAGCAAGATGAACAGTCTTGCTATTATGAGTATGTAGTAAACAGTCATGAAGCACTGAAACTTGAAAATTCAGCTATTCTGTGTTTGCCTGGAGCTTCTGGTACTATATTTTTAAAGGAAATAAAATGTCAAAGCATCTAAGGGGTTACCATCATGTGATTCTGTGCGTATAAAACTTTAGGATCTTCAAATATGTTACACTCTTGATAATGTCTCCCTTTTTGACAGTGATCAATATCTGCTATTTCTTTGGTATATTTTCCCCCAGTTGTGCACTTTTCAATGCGTGGTTACAGGCAGAAACCCTAGAATATTTGATCACATCAAAGTCACATTTTCTGAGTCTCATCCTTCATGTCCAAACTAATTTGTTGCAAGACATTTACCATGCATCTTTAGCATCATTCATTTTATTTTGTGGAGAGTGTAGGACTTTAACAGTTTCTTACTGAACCCATGAGTGATAAGTTTGCATTCTTAAGACTTTGAAAACACAGTTGTCATGATGTTTCTAGCTTTTAAGTATTATAGAAAATATGTCCACTTGCACTCTTTTCTGAAATTTTCCTGTACATCAATTTAAAATGGACGTCTTCATCAAATATCTGAAAGAATCCAAGAACGTCCTTTACTCCATTATCATTTGCTAATAATTTATTGTTTCTCAGGAGCAGATTTTAGATATGTTATTGTATTTCTTGTATCTTTAGAATTTATGTCTTGTGTTACATGTTCCTACATACATAATCAATCAGTTTCTTTTAACTGCTATTTGAAACTCCTTTCCAGAGAAAATACTAGTCAAACACAATTTTATTCTTTAACTAGTAATAGTAATCATGTAAAGGTCAATATTGCAAAATACAAACTGGAGGCTCAGTTAGAATTTTTAGAAACAAGTTGTCACTTAAAGAAAAAAATATTATGTACATGAACAATAATGTTACAAAAGAGATAAAGCAGCAAGCCCGAAAGTAAAAAAATTGTTTAATATGTTCATTTATAATAGCATAAAACATCCTTGAAGTTATAACTGATTCCCAAACACAGAAGAAAAAAAATGGTATGACTACTCTGCTAACTTCGTGTAAAATGAAAGGAACAGCAGTATTAACACCATTTTGTAATCCATCTTATTTATTTGCTTTTCAAGTAATGATGTGATTTTCAAACTGTTTGGAGAAAGGTTATATATTTAGTTCTTTATCAAAATATTAGTTTCTACATTCCCAGAATAACTGAATGGTTGATATATGAAGGTACCTCTGCAGATTTTTCAGACAGAACTTTACTCACCTGTGAAGCAAATCTGTACAATAAGAAAGAAAACCCAGACTACTCAATACTCATAAACTTATATGTTTGTTATTTCACATTTGTAGAGGAAATGGCAGTTCTGACAAATCTTAAACCTATCTGGTACACCTATATTTGGAATAGATTCATACTGCAGAGAATGAACCAGGGAGTGAAGTGAAAAGGCAGAAACATGCATACACATCTGTATACGCATGTTTACACTAAGGGAGTTAACATCACTTATTTCTTCTTATAAGCTTCAAATACACCAAACCAAATAAGTCTGGATTTCTGTGGGATTTCACTGAATTTGAATTTGCATTCAAATGCCAGTGAATGTGATTGGTATGAGTAACACTGTGAGAAGTTAGAGATTATTTCAGTTTTCAAACCCTGAAGTTCCTTCAGCTAATAATTTCCTTCTCCACTGTATTTTAGTGTAGGAATTTGGTAGGCAAATATCATATGGACAAATAGTTCTTTCTGTGTTCTAAATTGGCTAATTACTGAGGATCTTGATAACATTACCAGAAATCAGTGAGTGTAAGGGCTGCAGAGTGAGGAAACAGTGAGCCTGACACCTTCTGCTGAGCAAAGCTTTGAAATATGTTTGATTTCTCTTTTGTCCTATGGACTGGGTTTATGTGGAAAGGTTTTGGTAGCAGGGGCGCTGCAGTGGTGACTTCTGTCAGAAGGTGCCAGAAGCTTCCCCCATGTCCAACAGAGCCAATGCCAGCTGGCTGCAAGAGGGACTCACTGCTGTCCAAAGCTGAGCTAACCCATGATGGTGGTAGCTGCTCTGTGATAACATACTTAAGAGTGAAAGTGTTGTGCAACTGCTATGGGAGAGAAAATATGTGAGAGAAATAACTGTGCAGACACCAGGGTCAGTGAAGAAGGAGGGGAAGAGGTGTTCTAAGTGCCAGAGAACAGATTCCTCTCAAGTCTGTGGAGAAGACCATGGCAACACCGGTTACATCTCCACAGCCCATGGAGAACTACACCAGGGCAGATGACAGAATCACAGAATGTTAGAGATTGGAAGGGACCTCGAAAGATCATCCAGTCCAATCCCCCTGCCGGAGCAGGAACACCTAGATCAGATCCCACAGGAACGCATCCAGGCGGGCTTTGAATGTCTCCAGAGAAGGAGACTCCACACCCTCTCTGGGCAGCCTGTTCCAGTGCTCTGTCACCCTCACCGTGAAGAAGTTTTTTCTCCTATTCCAGTGGAACCTCCTATGTTCCAGCTTGAACCCATTGCCCCTTGTCCTATCACTGGATGTCACAGAGAAGAGCCTGGCTCCATCCTCCTGACACTCACCCTTTACATATTTATAAACATTGATTAGGTCACCCCTCAGTCTCCTCTTTTCCAAACTAAAGAGACCCAGCTCCCTCAGCCTTTCCTCACCAGGGGGATGCTCCATTCCCTTCATCATCTTTGTGGCTCTGCGCTGGACTCTTTCCAGCAGTTCCCTGTCCCTCTTGAACTGAGTGGCCCAGAACTGGACACAATATTTCAGATGTCCTCCTACATGGAGGACCCCCCATGTAGCAGGTGGATGTGCCCTGAAGGCAGCTGCAGCCCATGGAGAGTCCATGCAGTAGAAGGTTTTCTGACAGGGATTGTGGTTCACAAGGGACCCACACTTAGCAGCCTGTTCCTGCAGGACTGCATCCTGTGGAAGGGACCCACGCTGGAGCAGTTTGTGAAGAACTGCAGCCTGTCGGACAGACCAACATTAGAGAAGTTCATGAAGGACTGTCTCCCACGGGTGGAACCCCAAGCTGGAGCAGGGGAAAAGCATGAGTAGGAAGGAGTGGCAAAGGCAATGCATAATGAACTGACCACGACACCTATTCGCCATCCCCTTGTGCTACTTAGAAGAAGGAAATTAGTAGCATCAGGGGTGAAGTTAAGGCTGGGAAGAAGGGAGGGATGGGAGGAAAGAGATTTTAGATTTTTTTCTTATTTCTTATTATCCTGCTATTTTTAATTGGCAGTAGATCAAATTAATTTCCGCAGGTTGAGTCTGTTTTGCCCATGAGAGTAATTGCTGAGTGATCTCCCTGTCCTTATCTCAACCCATATTTTCTCCCCCTGTCCTGCTTTTATTTCCCCCCCTGTTGTGTTGAAGAGGAAGAATGATGAACTGACTTGGTGGGCCCCTGGCAGCCAGCCAAGGTCAACCCACCACATCCTAATTGAATGTTTTCTTGGTAAATTGCTTCTTCTTTTATTATTGTAGTAAAAAACAAGTATAGATCATTTGCTTATTACAAAAACTTTCTAGATTTTAAAGGCAAGAAGTCTAGTCATTCTTTTGTTTACATGTAGGAAAACTGGAAGATGTCTTTTGTACAAAATATAAAAATAATAGAATGGCATTTTGAATACATGCTTCTCTTCCTTAATAATGTCCCATAAAAGTTAACTAATGTTCAGAAAAAAAAAGGAATGTGAACTCTTTCATTGTTAAGTCCTAGAGATGTTAGATGTCTTATGTTAACCAACCGATGAGGTGTTATTTTAAGGATCTTGTTTATTAATTTATTTGTTATTAAGGAAGCTATTTGAGATAGCTCTGTCTTGGACCTCTGTATCTAGGGTTGTAATTAAGAACCCTTTTTGTGATCTCTAAATTTACTCAAAAACTGATTAAGGGAGAAAACAATGAAGTAATGCAGCCAGAATTGTATCTCTTGGTACGTGCCCTTGTTCACTGCACAATACTTTGAGTAGTTTAAGTAATTGGATTAAGCTAGATGAATTCTTTTTCCTTTAATAAAGATGTTGGCAGAAAAATTCCTGTTGTCTTTTGAATCCATTTAGCAATTCCTTACTGAATGTTACACTCATAAGTAGTAGATTTCTGTGGAAAACAGATAAGTAATTTATTCTCCTGTCTCAAGTAACCTTACAGTCAGACATGCAAGACCTTGCAGAGTACAAGAATATCTTCTTTACGTGTATTTTGAACATGTGTGAGCAAACAAGGTAGTCTATGTATATGTTTTAATTGGAGGAAAACACAATTCATTCATTTGAAAATTAAAACAATTCTTAGGGCACAGGTCACCATTCTGCCATCAACTATCTTCCTCTAGTGAAGAGTTAGTTGCTATAGGTCACTCCAGCTTGTTTTCCATCCATTGCTGATACCCCACAAATGGGTGTTTAGATGATAATTAACTGAACATGCTGTGCTGGAGCTTAAAACTCTGTGGAATATTTAATTGAGCAACAAGTAAACTAAGGAACATTAGGGAAGAAAAGATCCTGTGAGGGTGAAAAAGGGATCTGCAAGTCCTACAAAGACTATTCACCAGTGAAGACCTTAAAGAAGTCATTTAAAAAATAGCATCTCAGGTTTTACAGCATTTTCTCCAAAGACTCTTAAGGATCCATTGCCCTACCAGTCATGGGTTTATATTTATCTTTATAGTTAAGTAAATGATTTGGGAAATTCTTTACTCTGCCTTATCAGTCTGCATGGGTTTTGAAGAATAGCTAGATGAGATTTATTCCTAGTCCTGTGTTAAACTTGGGGATAATATTATAAAAATATTGATCTAATCATGCAATGGAACTAAAGTGGAAAAAAATGATATTCGTATTTTCTCTTCTGATTGACAGAAGTGAGAGAGGAACTCTGGGTTAAAAAATTAAAAACTGTGACTCCATCAGGATTGTATTTCTAGTGCTCATCTCAAAGCAGATTTATTTCACAGTAAATACCTGTAGATTACCTCTCCTGAGACCGGAAAACCTGATTTTGCTTTAATCAAAGGGTGTGACTGTTTTCAAATGGTTTAGTACAATTTAATGAAAATGTGATTGCTGAATAAATCCCTCTGTCGTTAGGATCAAGACATTATTTAAGTTGAACAACACTCTGGAGGTCGTCTTGTTCAAGCTCTTGCTCAAAGTGCAGCTAACTTCAAAGCCGAATCAGGGTCCTATCTAAGTGTTAATTATCTCCAGGAATCAAGATACCAGTTTTTCTAAGTGACTTCTTGTGTTGCTGTGCTAGGCTGACCTTGGCTGGCTGCCAGACACCCACCCAGCTGCTCTCTTACTCCCCCTCTGCAACAGGCAAAGGGGAGAAAATAAGATGAAAAAAGCTCATGAATTGAGATAAAGACATGGAGCTCACTTAACAGTTCTACCAATAAGGGCAAAACTGTCTAAACCTCATGAAAATTAATTTAATTTGTTGCCAATTAAAACAGGTTTGGAAGAAACGTAATTATAACAGCACCTTCCCCCTGCACCTTTTGTCCTCAGGCTTATCTTCACTGCTTCATTTCCAACTGTCTACCATTTCCCCGTCCCCGAGCAGCACAGGGTAGATGGAAAACAGTTGCAGTCAGTTCATAACAGTTCATCTCTGCCATTCTGTCCTTCCTTAGGCTGTTCTCCTGCTCCAGCATGGAGTCCCTTCTTCAGGAGAAACTTGCTGCAACGTGGATCCTCTCTGGGCTGCAGACCTTCAGGAATTTCTTCTCCAGCATGGGGCTTCAATTCTTTCAGGAAATATCTATCTGCTCTAGTGTAGGGACCTCCATGGGCTACTGTGTTGATAGCTTCTCTGGTGTGGTCCTCACCACGGGCTGCAGGGGAACCACTGCTCCAGCGCCTAGAGCACCTCCTCCCCCTCCTTCTTCTCTGACCTTGTTTGTCAACCAGTTGCTAAGACGGGTTGACTGAATACCGCAAACATCCATCTTGATATGAACAAGAGACAAACTGTCAGGGTCATTTGTGACAGGGCAAAGCCTACTTCCTGTTTTCAACTCCTGCGGCTTGTGAACCCACCCCCTTTCTTGCTTTTGAGAGACAACCTGCCTGCTGTGCCTGAGTGCCTGCAAGGTGTCGCTGCCTGGTTAACCTGACAGGGAGGGGTTGTGAGACTCCCAAGAACCTGACCCATTTCCGGAACAGACTAAAGACCCCTGACTCTTTTCTGGGATGTTCCTAAACACATACTGCACCTGCTCAGTGACATCAAAATCCTTGCCTTTCGGGGAAGCCACTTTCCTCACTTAAAGGTATAAAAGGACAAAAAAGACATGTTTTAGGTGCGTGCCCACCACTGGAGTACTACGACAAGCCAAGACTCACTGAATCTAAGGGTGTTGATACTTTTAATTTTTATTTCCTTTTTTCCCTTTTCTTTTTCGTTTCAAGTATCTCTCTCTCTCTGTGTCTCTGGCTTTACTCTCAGCACATAAGGGTAATACCGTTGCAAGTTTTAGTATTGCTATTGATTGTGATATGTTGCCAGCTTTGGTATTGCTGTTGATCGTGATATCGTTGCAACTTTTTCCAAGACATTATCTTTTGTAGTTCTGCTGCATTTCCTAGGAAAATTGTAGTTTAGTTGAACCTTCCAAAGCAATTGTCATTGCTCGCGGTTACCACGCAGACATTTAAAATGAACCTTGCCCTTACCCACTGAGTGGGACAGGACACCTCGATGTTCACACAATTATTTCTCAAGTTTTTTTTTCCCTCACTCCTCTCTGCTCTCTGGCGTTTTGCTCTTTTAAAAATATGTTACCACAGAGGGATCACCAGGTTGGTTGATGGGCTCAGCTGTGTTTGTCATGGGTCCGTTGTGGAGCTGGATGGGACCAACTCTATCTGGCTAAGAAGAACACTGCCCCAAACCATTTTCTCCTTAAATTTAAGATAACCTTGCTTTTCTTTCACACTGATTGTATGTACCCTTTGTGTCTAATACTGAATTTAACACAACTGATGAAAGAATTACTCATTAGGAACTTACAGTTAGACTGGTGAATCTGCATTAAGAACTGTTTATCCACACTTGAGCACCTTGTGATCTTAGACTTAAAATAGTTTGGGTTCGTTTTTATTTTTTTTGTTTTTGTTTTTTTTTTTGTTGTTTTTTTGTTTGTTTGTTTTTTGTTTTGTTTTTTTTGTTTTTGTTTTGTTTTTGTTTTTTATTTTTTGTTTTTTGTTGGTTTTTTGTTTTGCTTTGTTTTGTTTTGTTTTGTTTTTTTAACAATAAGATAAAATTCCTGTCTTCTTTCACTTCCTGCACCAAGCTTTCTCTGTACCAGTTTCAATGAAAAATTCTTGAATACAAATGCTGTTCCTAAAAGTAGCCAAGTTGTCTCTCATACCCTGAATTTATGCTATAGTCATCTGGTCTCTAACGTACCTAGTGCAGTGTCAAAATCTACTTAAGGGACAAAAAATCAAAAGATATAGATGGACGTTAAGAATAATGAGTGTTCTGCATCCTGTCTTTCTCAATGATATCTATTACATAGGTCAAGCCCTAACAGAGAAATAAACTTCAAAAGATTTAGTGGATACAGCTGGTAGAAATGAAAAACTAAGAGGGCCTGATGTACAATAGGAAATGTTACAAAACACAAATCTCTCTCGTATTGAAAAACAGGTTCTTTAATCTCAACCTCGTAGTAAAGATACAGCTTGTAGAAAACAGGTTGCTAATTCTCTGAAATATATCTTGGGATGAGAGGGAAACAAAAATTAATATCTTAGTATATTGATTTTGGCTGAGATAATTTTCTTCACGGTAGTTCTTATGGTTCTGTGTTTTGGATTTACGCTGAAATAGTGTTGATAACACACTGATGTTTCAGTTATTGATGAACAGTGTTTACACAATGTCAAGGCCTTTTCTACTTCTCATGCTGCCCTACCAGTGAGTAGGCTGGGGGGGCACAAGAAATTGGGAGGGGACATAGCTGGGACAGCTGATCCCAACTGAACAAAGAGATACTCTCTGCCATATGACATCATGCTCAGCAATAACAGTTGGGGGAAAAAGAAGGAAAGGGGGAGGACATTTGGAGTTGTGGCATTTGTCTTCCTGAGTAACTGTTATGTGTGATGGAGCCCTGCTTTGCTGGAGATGGCTGAACACCTGTCTGCTGATGGGAAGCAGTGAATTAATTTCTTTGCTTGTGCACAGAGCCTTTGCTATACTTACAGTAGTATATAGTCTTCATCTAAACCCACAAGTTTTTTACCCTTTCAGTTCTCTCCCCCATCCCACTGGGAGGGAGTGAGCAAGTAGCTGTGTGAGGCTGAGCTGCCTACCAGGGTTAAACAATTACACTTAGAAAATAAAATGCAAACCAAAATGTCAACAAATGTCAATGTGTCTATGACATATGTGCTCTAATACTAACTGCCAATAATTATAGTTAAGATGCTTGCTTTTAAACTCAGATCCACTACTTTAATGGGAAGGAAAAAAAGAATAAACAACTATCTTACCCTTCTAATTCCCTCTATCTCAGTAAATTTTCCAAAGAGTATGCTCGCTTCACAGCACAGGGTAAAATCACACTTGAAGTCGGCCTTTAAAAAACTGTATTCTCAGACCATACGCTGTAATGCTGGCTTGCATCATCAAAGATGAGAGATTTTGCTGAAATAAAAAGGTGGCTGGACGACAATTATGCCTTAAATCTAAGGTTTGAATTGTCAGTCATATGTATACTTCCACCATTTCTGAATGGAATTGTTGATGGGCAGGACATCCCATTGCAGCTTGTTATCCTAAGATGGGTTCGTTTCTACAGCTAAAATGAATGTGCTTTTCATGACAAAATATAATTGAATGTTGATTGATTATTAATACAGCGCACTTCATCATCAGTATTTTCCACCAATAGCGTATCCCAAGATATAGATTTTCCCTTCCAAGCAGGGTAACAGTTCTACAATTGATGCCTTTGACAGACAAATGCATTCTTCATTCCCAGGATGCTATCAGATACATATTGTAAATGATCTGAAACACGTGCTATGTCATTGAATACATCAGAAAAAGCCGTGTTTTTGTTTATTCTCTCTTCATGTTTCCAGGGTTTTGCATTAAATCTCTTACTTCATCCTTGCCAATTCTGCCAAGCAACTAATTTAAATGGTAGCTCCAGACTGCACTGTATAGCTTTTAGCATGAAGTTTGGCTCCCATCTAAAGAGATTTATTATTCTCATCAAGAATGCTATTTGTGAACAAGGAACATTCAGTTGTGTTCTGGAACTAAAGATAAATGTTTATTCTAGCCATTTATTTCTGTGAGGTCTTGATATAAGACTTGGCATACTTCATGATATATCTTTTGAAATGTTTGTTCCTTTTTAAAGATATGCTTCTCTAGTAAATATTTTACCTATAAATAGGCATTTTCAATGTATAGATAGGAAATTTGAATAACATTAGAACTCAGAGTGAAGTGGTTTCATTTCTGGAATGAAGAAACACAGTATTTTCTCTTTAGTAGGAAGAACTGGATAGATTTTGATTTCCTACAAGTCATGCTAGTGGGCATCTTTTCCACTGATTGCTGTTCTGGTTTTTTTTAACTCATTTTTTGACAATCACAAGAACATTAACAAGTAAAAGTTAATTATCTTGCAATCAGAGGGTTATATACCCCATACTTTGTTTACAGCAACCCACATACAACATTTAAAAATGGACTAGAAAGTGAAAGAAATTAAACATATCAATATAATTCAGTTGTGAATTTGTTTTAAAATCATAGGATGTTCTTTCAAAGTACAAATATATAGTCTGTACCAGAATTCTGAGAATTCACCTGCGTGCTACTCATGGTTTTGAAGTTTGTCTTTTCCTCTTCCTTTACAATGAGAATACGTAAATGTATTTAATTAAAATTTCATATATCAAGTTTTAATGTCTGACTAAATCAATTTGATTGGAAATACATTATTTCACTAATATTATGTATGATTTAATTAGAGATTTATAAAAAAAAAAAAACAGGTTAACTAATTGCCTTAATTGCATTGTAGCTTTTCAACATAGTAATTGCAGTCACTGTACAGATTGTATTTTATACATCAAAACAGTAGCTAGCAAGGCAGCTAGCTAGAAATCTGTGCTGCGCTCTGCTTCGTTCAAGGAGTATAATCCACCGACAGACTTGTACTCATCAAAAATCTTTTCCCAGTAGTATCTATACCTGCTGACACTGGTCAGAAGACTGCTTTAGCTGCTTCTTAGATCAATTGAATTTCTTTAGTCCCTCACCATAAAGGTTTTCATACAGCCTTTTCTGACCACTTTTCATTTTTTCAATATATTCTTGTTGAAACACTGACCAAAAGAGTATATAGTGTTCCTGCAACAGTCCAACAGTGCTTGGAGTCATGGGCAGAATCCTTGCTGTCCCTATTTCATTGCAATCCTCCACTGTTTAGATATTCAAGAATTGCATAAAATCATTTCACTGCAGCACCAGAGCAATCATATTCAGCAGTTCATCATAAAAGCACAAGATACAAGTACACTCTTACTGGGTAAAGGTCCAGTTAGCACTGCATTTGCATTTGAGAATGGACAAAAATGAATATGTAGACAAGAATATAACAACAGAGTGAGCACATATGAAAATCCCCTTGAAAACTCCCCCAGCTTTTAGTCTATTGCAGTTAAGGATTTCTTGACTGAGGCCTGGTTTCTGTGTTATTAGTAACCCTCAGAAAGTTGCTCAGCTTTTCCTTCAACCACAGACAATTCTACAGCATCCTGCAGCAGGGGGTCCACACCTCAATGGCCTGATGTCTCACATTCTTTGCCTGTTTCCTATTATGTTTCATAGTTTAGTGAGTTAGGTGGTCTTGGGTTGACGGTTGGACTTGATGATCCTTGAGGTCTTTTCCAACCTTAATGATTCTATGATGATTCTATGCCTCTCATATCCACTCTCTATACTGGAAAAGAGAAAAAAACAAACATTCCCTACCTAACCTTCCTACGACACACATGATTTTGTTAGACCTCTCTTATATTACTCTCATTTATCTTTTTTCCAGAGTGAATTTTACTTCTTGGTGACTAATACAGAAGCCAATACCACCCTTACTACTCTTGTCTGACATCTTTTCCATTATAACATATCAGCTTTGAGACATGAATGCAGTTTGCAAACAAGATTAATGTAGTGAAATCGATGTCTTCTCCAATATTAGGAAAGGAATGAAAAATTCATTAACTTTTTAAAACTGCTGTTATACACTAAAATGGCATTTTCACAGATCTATCATAACCCCAATATTCACTCGTAGTACCATAACCAGCTTGGATCCGCTACTTTCTATCTCAATTGAGCAATATTTTTTTCCCCCCATGTGCATCAATTGAAATTAGTCCCTAAAAAGTTTCACATATTTAATTTTTTAGCCACTGAAAGGTGTGAAGTATTTCTGCACTTCTTTGTGGTCAGTCCACTCTTTATTGCCTTGATTGATGAGGGTTTATAACCCTTTTCAATGGCACTGTTTTCAAAATGAAGTTTCCAGTCTGGAGGCCTGGCCTGTATTTTATGTTCTTATGTGTTGGACTTATTTGCATTTGGTTTTGTTGAAGGACAGATTGTAGAAAGCTTGAAGCTGATTTTAATGATGCCACATACAATCTCTGAAACTCAAAGTAAAATACTTAATATAATTTTAGAAAAAGAAAGAACATATGGAATACAGTGACCTGCACAAGCTTGAGGTTAAACCCATTGATACACCCTGACTCAAAATTTTGCCTTATAACAACTTGGGGATCTTCTTTAAATTTTTCTTGCAAATTATTTTTGTGTTTGGCTTGGTTTTTTTTTCCAAAGTATTGAGAAACATTTTGCTTGATATTGTCTTGATGAAAGATCCTTGTAAAACATTAAACTTCTTTTATCATAGTGTAATTCAGAGTAATTTTTACATATTAACAGCATAGTCCCCACAACTATCTGAATCATTGTGAAGGGCTTGATATTGCAGCCCACATATTCCAAATAATGCGTAGCAACCAATTAGAAAGACTAGACTATTGATCTTATGCCAGGTGATTTTCAATCCTTATTTTGGTGTTGGTATAGAGAGGGAGATAAGTGAGTCTGCCTTCCAGACTGTCTAAACTTCTTATGATGTCCATGTTTAGAAATAGTCTGAAAACTCATAAAGTCCATTTAACATAACCTTTGTTCTCCCCCTTGCCCACTGATCTTTCATTCCTGGCTGCAAATATCTGGGCTTCCTGAAGTTCAAGCCTTGGATAAAACTAGGATGCTAGGTAGAAACAAGATTCGTTTCTGAGCATACGTAGTTAACTGCAGGAAACTTAAAGGAGAGGGTTTGGGGATTTCTTTGTAATGGTTCCTTGTAGGCACTTCCTTGCTTACTTGCAAGTACTGGAGGTGACCCTGCTTAAGCCTCATTTGTTGATTTTGTGATTCCATCCCGTAAGATCATTCCTTTGCTCAGCAATCCTGTCTGTTACTCCCTCACAGGGCTGCTGATTACTTTTTCCCTCCCACATCATTCTTAGTTTAAAGCCCTCCTTATCATGTCATCCATCTTATTGGCTAAAATAAATTTGTCCTGCTTATTAAGGTGGATTCCATCTCTCTCAAGCAGATGCTGATCTACAAACAGGCTTCCGGGGTTATGGAACCCAAAACCCCGCTGTCAATACCACTTCCACAACCAATTATTGACTCGTCCTATTAGTGCCCTTCTCACACTCTCCCCTCACTGGCAGGTTAAGGAAAATACCACCCAGTCCTCTGTTAACTTCACTACTGCCCCAAGACCTCTGTAGTAATTTTTGATACTGTCCAGATTTCTCCTGGCAGTATCATTCATGTTCACACGAATTGAGAGCAGGAGGTAGTAATGAGAGGACCATAGGAGCTTTGGCAGTCCCTCCACAACATCTTGGATTCTGGCCCCAGAAGGCAGCAAACCACTCTAGATGACTGGTCAGGCTGGCAGACAGATGTTTCTGTCCACTGCATCAGGCAGTCATGCATTATGATGACTTGTCATTTCTTCCTGGTAGCCTTTGCATAGTTTAGGGTTAGGTGGACCAGGTTCTCCATTTGTAGGCACATCTAGGGTGGTGTATCTGTTTTGGAGTTTTAACCCATTAGGTGGAGCAGGAGTCTTCCTGCTGGTGGCGGAAGTCACCAGCTTCCATCCTTTCCCTTCTTCAGAATTTCTGCCTACTTGGATAATGAGGATAGACACTGTCTGCTTCTTCTTCACTGTCTATTATGTATACACACCTTTCCTTACAGTCAATGGGAGTTAGAACAATTGTGTAGTTAATTGACAAGGAAAATGGATCCTCTCTCTGCCTCAGTTTAACATCCTTATTATGTAGGAATCAACTTGTGCTAAATTTCTGCCTACATTTCCTTTTTATTGTCTTCAACATGCTTCATATTCTATTGTGTGCATGCTAGTAGTGCCAGAACGGAGGAGGACAGAGACCAGCAGGCATTTTCATAAACTAAGGTCCTGTCAGGAGTTAAGAAGTACTAATGCCTATGACCAATTCCTTAGAGTTAATCAGTGCATGATATGGCGGCCACTTGTTCCTTTAGATCAGTAAAATGTCTTCCCTTTTCCTGTGAAATTGCTATAATGTGCTCTTTTCCCAACGTTTTATATCATCCCAGGTTAGCAAGAGCATCTATTTCTCTATATACTTTGACAGAATTCACAAATTATTTTTAAAAATGAAACTTGGCTTGGTGTCTAGCTTGAGAAATATTAGTTTCCCTAATCTCTTACCCTCTATTTTGAAGGATGAATATGTATAAGTGTGCAATTTTTAAAAATCAATAGCAATGCATATTTTTCACAGCCTTTATTTACATCATCCTGAAAAACAAGATGCCCTAACGTGTATTTTCACACCCTTCCTTGTCTCTTGTGCAGTAAAATTCTAAATTATGACAAGCTTTCAAAATGTCTAGCAGAGAAGAAGGAGCTCTGATACTAAATGTGGTAGCTCAGGTCACTGCATTCTTGTGTGTTATTTATAGAAGGTCAACATGTTTGCCCATCTGTATCCCACAGGCTGACCCAAACTTTATGATCAACAGGCCAAGAATAAACTTCATGCATTTCATTAGTCATTGTAGTTTTGGTGTTGAAATGATTTACCAAACCACTGGTTTGAAAAAGATAATGCATAAAAAGTTAGGCTTAGATAATCTTTCTAGGGAAGAAAGAGTGCTCAGTGCAGGCAGGAATAAAGAGGCAGCAAAGCGTTATGGAAGAGGTCAGCAATCACTTCAGCCTTCTGCAAGATGAAGTTTCTGTCAAAGGAGTGCAAAAGTAGACACACAGCACTGATGTTTGTTATTGTTGATGTATCTTGAGACACACAGCATAAAACTGTACCCAAACAGCTCTGAATTCAAAGAAATCTCAAGGCCAGATTTGTAACCAAATGTTGTAACTTGCTCTCCTTTCTTTAATGACTGCAGATGGTTACTCACTAAAAGGGGTTCTGCCACCAGCAGAAAATGGTGACAGGCATCATCTTGGGCTTCTAGGCCAGCGCTCAGCACGTGGCGGGCCTTGCCTGGGCCGGAGCTGGTGCCAGCTTGCTCTGTCAGTCCTTGGTGGCATCAGGACTGTTGTTTGGCCTGAGGCAAACCTCTCTTATGGTCACAGATGGACAAGGCCAAAGAAACTTGGTAGTCACCACAGGACAGGTGGTCACCCGTGATGTCCCCCGGAGCTGGGGAAGGTTGCACCAGAAGTGGGGCTGGGAGCCAGAGAGAAGGAAACAGGCCAGGGGAACATAAGGCACTGAAATAAAAACAAGACTGAGGAGGGAGCATGAGCTTTGCACTCTCCCTGGCAAGGACCTCTGGGTGCTGCCAGCTCCAGCTGTTAGCTGTCTTCCTTTTTGCCCACAAGGCACTTTTGGGAGTAGCAAAATGTTCAGTCCAAACAACTCTACAGCTCTACTTGTTGCACTTGCAACAAGCTTGCATTGCCCCATAAGATTTTGGGACTCTAATCTGTTTCTGCCTTTCCCCAAATATTTCCATATTGGAATCTTCCCATTTGTGACTTGGGGATGGGATATAGAAAATTTCACTTTGGGATTTTAGTTTAAATCATACCTCAGTTGCCTGAAGTTAAATTTTTAAAACCACTTATGTTCTTCTAAGCAAAAAACATTTTGTTTTTCAGAGGTTCAGTAGCATGAACATAAAATGGAAGGTAGATAGAATATGTTTCCATCACAGATCTGATGAGGTTTTCGATATAAGGATACAACCAATATTAAAACAAAGGAGTAGTATTTACATTTTAATTTGGAGAATTGTATCAACCTGGGGGAGGGTGTGCATATCAAAGGCCATACAACTTGCTGATTTGCAAGACATGCATTTAAGCACTGGGAGCTTGATTCATTTGCCTAATTGGAAGCATTTATTGTTTTTGGCATTGTCCTAGATATCCTGTCTAAAAGCAAGTTTCCCATATTTGACAGCCCTGTGCAAATGTCTCTATTATTTAGGGCAATTCAAACAGCGTGGAAATCTACCTTTAGGCAACTGAACTGATCCTTTACGGAACCACCAGCTGTGATAGATCTTGCTGAAGGCCGATCTATTGCAGCTCTAGAATTTACTCTTTCCACTTGGCTACATGTAGCCAGACAGGACATGAAACGCTTTGTAGCAGTTAGACCATTTCACCCTTGTGATTTAGTTCCTTTCCAAGAGAACTGGAAATCCGCTGGCTTCCAGCATTATCTGAGAGCCAGAGGTTCGGGTTTGCTAAAGCAGTAAATCCCAGTATCCTCATTACCTCTCCTCTTCTTGTAATTAACAATGTCCCCCCAAACTTGGTCACCTTATTCTCCATATCCATTGGTGGCATGAATGGGATGGATGTGATCTGCCAAAGAGGTGACACAAAAATAGAGAAGGAAAAAGGGAAGAGAGCACACCCCTATCCCTACTTCTATAATCCACGAGGAAGACAAGTAGAAGGAAAGGGAGGTTTTATTTTTCCCTACCTAATCTGAGTTTTTCTTCTACATTTATTTAATTCTTCCTTGTCAGGTCTATTCAAAATCTTGGTCTGGAAAGAGGACAACCCTATTTTAGCCAGCTCAGATCACGAGTTTTTTGCACGCACTGATCGTATTTGGTGCTACCAGGCGTTGAGCACTAGCTTGTGTCTATCAAGGAACATAGGCACATACAATACTACACATGTAAATAAGCACAGTTCAGGATCCGAACTTAGATGTGATGATACTGAAATGTATGAATAAACATATTTTAATTTCATATTATTTGTAGGAAAAATGTGAACTGATTTTGTAGCAGAGGATATAGCACTACAATTTAGAGTTGCATTGTAATATTACTTTAAAGACTGGGTAAAATTAGGATTTTTTTCCCAGAAAAAGAGAAATATAGTGGTAATGATCAAGACAAGGTGATGGTTTGGGATTTTATATCAGCATGTGTATGTGCAGTGCGGTGATAAACAATTAAGAAAATGACAGTATTTTCCATAAAAATCCAGTGTGTTCAGCATTAGCTCTTTCAGAATTATTAAAGTGGTTGCTCTTAATGTATGAAAGTTATGAAACTATCCCTTGTAATGAGACTTTATCTTTTTCAATAATCTCTCAATTTTTTAAAAAGGAGAATTGAGTGCTCAAGAGAACTAGTAGAACATTGATTAGTTGCATTAGAGACTGAAATCCTGTAATTATCTCAACAGAAGTGAAAGAGCTCCTGTGCATTCCCTGCTAGCGGGAGGCAACCCTGTAACAGCAGGACAAGGTGTAGGGCCAAGAAGGCAAATCACTGGAGAAGCTGCCCGCTTAGTTAAAGGCGTGGCATATAAAAGAGCAGCTTAAATATCTGCAGTTCATTAACAAGTGGAGTTTGGCTGTGTGTCATGCATAGAAACACTTGATGTTTCAGATGCTTTACTTTCTATGTAATGTTTTATTTTGCTAAACAAGTAAGAAAAAGAAAATTAATGAGGTCGCGTAAGTGGTTCTAGTAACTCCTTGTCTTTATTGCACTGTGCTACTCTCTGTTCCTCTTTTCTATCTATAAGCAATATTAACACAGTTAGCATGCCTTTGTCTTTAACAGTCTTTGTCAATACATAAATTTATTATTCTGCACTTTAAGTACTTATTTTATATTAAAATGTATTATTTCATTTGTCTGTTGCTTTGAATGTAAATAAAATACAGAAACCAAGAAATCCAGAAAACATTTCAGGATTGCTGATAGCAGTTTTAGCGTTTAAGAGATTTTATACTTGAGGGCCAAATCTAATGTAAATTTCTTTCTAGTCTAGCCTACCCTTTTTTTTGGAAAGTAGTTATTTGTGGTCATTGGCTTTCGCTGAAATCACTGTTTTCCTCTAGAGTCAGTAATTGCTTAAGACTAGCAGAATTTGCCTTTGCCTACAACTAAGATCCCTGTGTCATTTGTGTTTATTTTTCATGAACACTAATTAAACTACAATTATCAATTGTCTTTGAATATAGGCTGTTAAATCTGTCACTAAATATCTCGTTTGTGTTTTCATAGTGCTTTTATATAATGTAGGTAATGTTATTTTTATTCCATTTTCCTCTCCCTTACTTTGGGCCACAGATATTCCTCAACACTTAGGTTAAATACAGGAAAAAGCCCTTTGCTTGCCTCCCAGCTCATTTCTTGGTCCATCTTTCAGAACAAGTGAGTGCTATGCAGAACTGGAGCCAGTTAGTTAAAGAATATTTCAAATTTGTAACTACATGGATGTGTATATCATATTTAGTAAGTATCTATGGCATAGCTCATTTAAAAACCAACCAACCAACCAACCACCCTCCACACTTTTATGTTCTGCTAATTTTAGCTGTACACATGCTGTATATGTCATCTGCAAAACTCACCATTACAGAGTGGTGAACTTGGGGACCATACCACTCTGTTAGGTGTAAGATAAAGAAAACATAAACATCATGGATGATTGTGTTATCTTTTCTTACACTGGTAATAGCTACCCCTACTTCCTAAAAATAAACTTTTCAATTTTCTGAAGTTAATTAATTTATTGTTCATAAACTCATTTTATGGTCATCATTGAAATAACACGACAATCATGGAGGGGCTGCTTCTGCATTCCCAGAGCTACATAACTTACCAGATATGCCTAAAGTTCAAAAAACCCATAAAAATTATCTTTAAAGAGCAAAACCATTTCAAGGGTTACATAACAATGTAGCCTTTTGATTGTCCCTGTCATTGAGAATACTGCGTTGGATTATTTGCTTCGTCTTACTAGGTTTAGTCACAGTACTAGTTATTTTAAAATTTCTCCAGAGCACAGAACAGAGTAGAATTTAAAGACAATTTTCCCTTGAAAGAATCGTTATGTTGATCAGCTTGCTTGACCTTCTTGATGGCAAAATTGCTTTCAGGTTCCTTTAATTCAGATAAATTCAACTTTTCAAAAAAATTAGTTATGTTTCTTGAACTATTGCTTGAGTAAAATGTTTCGAACACATACATCATCTTTCAATCATAGAAGAAAATGATTTACTGAACATAGAGATCTTGAGCTCATCCAAGCAAGAAAGTCAAGTAAGTTTCATCAGCAGGATGAACTGCACTTCCCACAGATGTCAAATCTGTGATTTAAGAATTAGCACCCTCTCAAATTTCCTGGAACATTTTCAGACAGTGCATCAAATTCCAAGTAGACTGTCAGGAGAATGCAAGGTAGCAGCAGATACATCATTCAATATGTATTCAGCCATAGATTGTCTGCCCTTAGAGCTGCTATGCTTTGTGGCACTGTTTACTGATTGCCTTTGAGACAAAATGTTAAATGTAGTGCCTGGCTCTAGAAATGTTCTGCATAAGCTCCATGTGTGATTTTCGACATGTTTATTTTGGTTTCCACATCAATACTTACACAGCTCCTAAAACTATTGGTAGAATCCAGCACTTATGGGTAGTCCTCTGTAACACTGTTTTGATGATTCAGCAGTCATCCAATTTTGCACAGGTTTGCAGATGTCAGTCTGCATAAAAGGCTATATAAAAACTAAAAAAAAAAAAAAAAAAAAGACAGATGGGAGCAAAATGAGAAAGTAGGCCCCTTAATTAATGAGACCAATGAGAATTGTGGCATTATTGATATCCTTAGTAAAATAGGCTGTAAGGTAAACAAATAAAGTGAAGAAGTGGGAAAAAATCTAAGCACGGGAGAGTAAAGCAAAAATAAATACAAAGATGGGAGGATGACTCTGGTAATTGCTGATCAGACTCGCATGTTAGTCAAAGTAAGTTGAATTATTCCACTCATAAAACTGAATTGGAAGAAATAGTATTATTAATAGTAGCAATAACAGTAAAAGAGCCTTGTATATACACAGCCATAAACAAGTGACCTTTTGAAATAATGGGATAGAGGAAATAATCTTAAATCATTACATGCATATTGATTGAAATAGTTCACTGAATGTTTTTGGAAAATTTTCACACAACCCCCCCCACACACATTAAATCTAAGTTACCCATGAACACTGGGGATTGCTTTGAAGACAAATTGTTATTACCCTTTTTGTTTATGAGGAAAAGTTCAAATTAACCTCTCTGAGAACATGAACCAGGAACAGAGCCAATTTGTATTAACATAAAGAATTAAATTAAATGGTAGCAATCAAGGACCATGTTACACCTTTTACTCCTATAGTCTATCTGAGTAAGAAAAGGTTACTCATTATATAAAGCTTGCACATTATATTTTGGTAAGACCTATGAAAAATCTTAGAATTAGAACATTTAGCTTGTGTATTTTATATATGCCTCATCTGATATACATATATATACTTAACTTTGGGGAGATTCCAAAGTGTCTTTTCCTATGAAAACTGTGAAAGCATCACAAAGGCTGTGAGGGAATTTTCTGACCACACTGAAGGAAATTAGGAGACCCTCACTGATTTCCAACATTGAATGTAAAATTAAACTAGGAGCTTTGATTCACAGACTAGACCATTTATTGAACTATGAGTGTCTTTAATGAGACATATCCAGATCAGCATCATTTAGAGAAATTAGATACACAATGGCAATCAAATCCAGTTTTGTTGCAAGATAGCCTTCGAAACTATGAACAACAGGATCCTTTGTCTTATATTAAGTATTATGGAATGCAGAATCTTCTCTTAACCAAAATAATGGTCATACAAAATTGTCTTTAAAACTGGTATGGTATTAAAAAAAAAGTTTTCAATAGGTATATTCTTGCTATCCAAGTGGCTACCTAATCTAATTTCATCTAAATAGTCTAAGCAGGTATTCTATCAAACGTCTTGATACTAAACACAGAGTTAATTTTAGCATACAAATTTAGTTGTAAATAGAAGTTCTGCTTGCTATTCTTTGAGCTTTGATACAGACATTTGTTGTCTTATTTCACCTTCTTTCTGCTTTTCATAGAATCATAGAATCATAGAATAGTTTGGGTTGGAAGGGACCTTTAAAGGTCAGGTAATCCAGCCCTCTCTGCTGTGGGCAGAGAAGTCTTCAATTAGATCAGGTAACTCAGAGCCCCGTCCAACCTGACCTTGAACATTTCCAGGGATGGGGCACCTGCCACCTCTCTGGGCAACCTGTTCCAGTGTTTCACCACCCTCACTGAAAAAAATTTCTTCCTTATATCTAGTCTGAATCTCCCCTCTTTTATTTTAAAACTATTACCCCTTGTCCTGTCGCAACAGACCCTGATGTTGGTTCCCATCGGTTTAACTATTGAAAGGCTGCAATAAAGTCTCTTCTCCAGGCTGAAAAATCTCAACTCTCGCAGCTAAAAGTCCAAGAAAAAATATACTAAATGTAGTTTACAGAAATGCTGATGAAATGTTGATGTCATGTTACTGAGATCTTCAAGTACATTCTGCTGCTTAACACTTTAAACTCTTTCAAATTCCAGAATAATGATCACTCACTGGTGAACCACTACCTGATCTTGTGTAGCTTAAACAGCTTCAGCTGGTGACAATATCTCAAATACAGTCAGCAGATCAATGCACTGAAAATGGGGCTGGTGAAGCTATTTAGTGCACTTAGAGAGAGACATAACTTTCAGTTATACCCTTGCCTGAAAGTATTTAACAAAATCCAACAAAACTGTTCCAGTAACCTATTCTGAAGCATTCCCATACAAACTAGCAACCTTTTGTCCCTGGACACATATTGTTCTTTCTATCAATGTTTATATGGAAGATCAAAAAGTCCCAGGGTACAGGTCATGTATACATCTACTTTTATATAGAAGATATTAGCTTGGATCTCCACAGATCTCCCAAATCGTGGGTAAATGCTTTTACTTTTGAACTGAGTTGCAGATGAATGATGGCAGTGTAGTGGCAACCTATTCCACTAAAGTCTGAAAATAATTATAACATTCATTATTTAAAGAAAGGATAAAATCACAGTCTTCAGGAGGAGGTCTGAGGCTAGGAATGCCAAGACAGAGACAGACGTGTCCTGGCAGTACACATTGGAGCCTGAGTTTGGTGATGGAAAGGCAATGGCATTTCTTCCACAGAGATATATATATATTTTTTTTTTTTTCTTTTGCCTAAAGGAGTCCAGAGGAGGTCAGATGTAGAAGTCAGGCACTCCAGTGATCATTATTTTGATAATACTACTTTCATACTATTGATAATTTTTGACCTCAGATGTAGAAGTCAGGCATTCCAGTGATCATTATTTTGGTACTACTACTTTTATACTATTGATCATGTTTGACCTAACAACACCTTTTATTCTTAACAGAAATGAAGATTTCTTGAAACAGATTACACGAGATGCCACAAGCCTGAGCTGAGATCAAGTTCTGCACTCTGTTACGTTTGTGTAACTCTGTACTCAATTAAGAAAGAGAAGGATTGCATTACGAATGGAAGGTTTTGTTTTAGTGGCTTTGTGGGCAATTTTTTTTAATGTGAATTAATAAAAGAATAATCCAAAGTGAAAGGATAGCTGTGATATACCTAGTATCATTCATTCAAATTGCAGTCTTCACTTTCCAGTAATACTGGTAAACTCAATGCATTAAAATGTGTGATATTTGATATTTTAGATACTTATTTATAACTAGAGGCAGAAAGAAAGTAATGGATCTTGAAATTATTCTGCCTTAATTTGAACAAGTCACCTAAAGGAAGAACTGCAATCCCAGTGGTTTGTTTATCTTCTTTTATTTTTAATCAGCTGTAATGTGAATGACTGCTGATAGTTGGATTCAGCATTTAACGCAGTCCTTGGGTAGGATGTGAAGTTATTTTATCTATTCCTTAAGACCACTGTCAGGCAGATGCCAATTTTAGAACTTTCTCTCCATCTGAATTTCTCTTCTAAAACTAATTTTCAAGGGACGTACACAGTTGACTTTTCTTACAGGCAGAACTGGCATAGCAACCTTTCTTATTTTGGTTGCCTAAAATTTATTACAAAAAGCTTACTCTTATGTATGTGAGGTGAGGAACGGGCCAGTGACACTAGTGTCCGAGCTTTTATTCTGAGGTCACTACATGTAGTAATGCCTTTCTGGTTGCCTGAGAATGGGACAGCTGCATTACATGCTTTCTGACTACCCCTGACACAGAATATCACGTCACAGACTCATCCTTACTTTGAGGTTACTAGATTTCTTCCTGTCTTAGGTAATTTTTGGTCTCAAAATTTGAATAATAACAGATCTGGAATGATATGGATGCTTTTTTTTTTTTTTTTTTTTTTAAAAAAATGGTCCCAAAACTGGTTTAAAAGCGGGTTAAAAAAAAAAAAAAAAAAAAAAAAAAAGATAATTATGAGAGTTCTATATCTTATAGTCATATATATATATATATTGCATTTTGTTACTCTAGTTGGGAAAAGCATGTGTTTAAAAGTTGGGAAATAGTGATATTATCTGTGCAGACTGATTCTTACCTTCATATGTAGCATATTCTACATCGATACAGCTGTTACTTATGTGCTTCTGCAGGACCAGTTCTGAGTGGAGGACGTGGAGCATGGACCGTGGAGGCATACATGGGTACAATAAAGACAAAAAAAATGTCAGAGATTGACTTTTCCTTACATACTAGAGTATTTGTTTTCAGACTTGCCCATCATATCCTGTTCTTCTCCACTAGTTTGAGGAGCCATTTTACTACTCAGCGTAACCTAAAGCTCTGGTAGTGTTTTGAAAGAGAATTAACTGTTGGTGAGAGTACAGTCAACCTTTTTTTTTTTTTTTTTTTTTTGTGCTGTTGCTGCATAGGAAACAGCTCACAGAGTATTTATCTTTGCTTTAAGAAAGAAAACAATCAAATCCTTTCAGATATTTACAGCTACAGAAAAGAAAGAAGGACTTTGAGTAAAATAGATTTTTTTTTTTTTTACTAATAAAAGAGATCACACGCAGAGTTATACAAAACATTTCTCTCCTATATACTTAAAATTCATATATTTGAACTGCATGTATACATTTAAATGTGCCTTCCCTGAAGCAAGTGGTGTTCCCTTTGGCATTAGAAAGACTCCAAGGTTCTCAGCTCCTCTTTGAAGAAGATGAGCTGTAGGTCAAGAGTCACCTGACATCAGTAGAAGTAGAGTCATGGAGATGGTCTTGGTCCCAAGAAGGAAAAAGTGCATTGCAAGGAGAAGTAAACATACCGCATGGCGCAAAAGGAAGAAAACTATAATTACTGAAGATTCACAGGTCTTTGAGAAGACCCAGATCATCTCTAAACCCTCAATATGTTGAAAGTTTCCTAGAGTTCAGAATGAAAAAAACATCATATCTTCTCTCCTGTATGGAGACTGGATGATCTTTAAGGTCCCTTCCAACCCTAGCCATTCTATTATTTTATGGTTCCATGAAACTGAATGGAAACAATTCAAAACACTTTTCATAATACTTCAAAATAATATCCTTATGTTTGTAGCTAGTTATTCCATACATACAGTCCCATATTTAGTATAAATCTACCTTTAGTAAAAGCACTGCATTATTTATATCTTTATTTTAAGGAGGAAAAGAACTCTAAAAGATCTCTTTTGAGAAGAAAATCAAATTTATTCTCCAAACTAAAGAAATTTTATGCCAGCCTGAAAGAGTTGATCTCAAATTACTGCAGCTATGCAACTGAATAAATATGGAACTTGTATAGGTAACCGACTCACAAGTAGTCTATAGAAAGTATCTGTAGTGCTTTCATTAAGAACATTTTTAAACATAAAAATTACGAAATACAATATCTATGTATTGAATGACTGCAAAATGTGCAAAATGCATGCTCAGTGTACGGACAAGCAAATAGAATTGAATGTAGGATGCATGATAGAGAAGAATAATCAGTAGAAGAATGTGTGATGCAACATATAAATAATTTATTGAGCAGAATTGCAGTTGATATCTTTGGAACTGGGCAGCTTGGTGCCACAGCTGATTTTGTCAGCAGCTACCAAGCTGCTCTGGGGTCAGGTCTGGCTTCTCCAGAGGCAGGGGTGAGTGAGCGTGGTTGCTTCTGGAGGCATAAGAGGGAACAGATGATTGGTCAGGCTGGTGTAGCTCATTGCTGAGCAGCTGCACCTTTGAGTCTCAGTGGGGGTTTGGCAGGATTGGAGCAGGGAGCAGAGTGGATAGCAAGAGATGACAACTGTGGAAAGAGTAGTCAGTGTAACTAATTTGATTAAGGTGAGTAGAAAGAAACGAGAGTTGCATTTGTGTCTTCTCAATCTTAAAATATTCTTGCATATTTAAATCAGAAGATGCTGAAACACTCCTTGTTGAGTTTGCCCAACTCTTCTATAATGATAATAATAATACCCTTCTATTTCAGAAAATTTTTATATTACTAGAAATAGTGGTTTATCTGCCTACCATGTTACCATCATTATGTGAAACTCCATACCTGCACAAACTTATGCCTGAGCAATGTCTATAACTTTAAATGCCAAATTTTCATTTGTTGGCATACATCAGTAATATCATATTTATGGTAAGAGAATTGGTTAGGATATAAAAGCTTTATCATCCTATCACCCATTTAAATTAGCCCGAAACTGTGCTTGAAAATCCGTTATTCTCTCACTGCCTAGTCTCAGACTATGGCATCAGTGACAGTGTTGAAGAAAACAAAGCAAAAAAATCAAGCTTTCTGTGGCTGTGACTTGGCTAACTTCTCATGTAGTCTCTTGCTAATAGAGATCTATTAGAGGAACAGCTTGCAGAAATCTATACTGTATCTACACAACCAATTTTCTGCCTTGTGAAATAAAAACATGATTTTAAATTTATCTACTTGCAACTCCCTCGAGCCATAACCTCACACTAAAGTTAAAAATAATGTAAGTTTGTTTTCTTTCAACTTAAAGTACAAAAAGCACTCGTATTGCCCAAGAAGAAACGTGATAGTCTCTCTCCCCCTCAGTTTTCCCAGATGAAATAACTTTCCAAGGTATGTTAAAATTTCTCTAAATTGCATATTTGTACTGTTATTCTAACTTATGTTGCTGCAGGATTTTATTTTAGAGAATATATAACACATTGGGTCTGTTGACCTCATGAACATATCCACAATAACATTAATGAGACTCCTGTTTTGGAATTATTTTCAAGCTTCAGTTACATATCTTTGGTCAGCAGAATGAGAAAATACTGGAACTTGAAAATCTATGAGCTGACACTAGTTTGTACTCTTTTCGCTGTTGTAGAAAATATGACTGGTGAAGATGTCCAACTCAGTACCTCATAGTGAGGTCCGCAGCTGGCTAAAAAAGTGACTACTACCTTTGAGGAGTTAATCCCATCTCCTTTAGTCTAATCTAGAATAACATTTTCAGCTTTCCCATAAAGTAAAGCACCACTTCAATACACCACAGGTGAAACAACAGAATTTGCCAGTTCTATTTTAAACACACCGTCTGTGACAGTTCTGTTGTGAATGTTGGCAGTATACTGACACCACATTACTAAAATGAATGAGGCCTGACACATGGAGAAGTCCCAGGTTTCTATATACGTATAAATATATATATATATGTAAATTGCGTCTCATTGAGTGGTTTTTTTTTTTTCCTTTGGGGAAGGTGAATGCTACCATTAATAGCAATGTTGTAGTCTGCACTCGTGTTTTAATACCTGTTTAGCTCTTCTGATCTTGTCAGAAATTAATGGAAGAGATCTTGCTGAGCAATGATTCTTCGCATGCTGGAGGAAAACAACTGTGTTCCTTTCCTGACTCTTGTGCTGTCAGAGGCAAAAATTTAACCTGGTCAGGTTTTTGTTACATTAAACTGCTGGTGTTTGGTCCCCTGGAAAGTTGAAATAAAAGCAAATCTTTTGGAGGTGAAGGAGTCTGCCTTCAAAATATGTGCACGAAGGTGATGTGGGCAAGCAAGGCAACCTCTTAAATGTTAGATTTTTGTCATCCTGTCCCTTATATTGCCTGTAAAATATTTCTAATTCTGATAACTAATACAACTACCAATTAAATGAATATACAGCTCCTCTTGGCACTGTAATTAAGTTAAGACCAAACCATAGCTTCATTTAAAATTGAGAGAAGTTTGCCAGTTTGCAGGTTTTACAAAAAGTCTTTGCGTGTTGCTGCACCTTACAAGCAAAGGAGCAGGCTAAAAGAGGTGGTATGTGGGGTTACTGCAGGAAGGTTTCCAAGCCCATGTATGCTGGCAGGCTTTGAGTCAATTGTCCTTTATTCCTTCCCCAGGCCACAGAGACAACACCGGTGGCCTGATGTTATTGCTCAGTCAGGCATTATTTCTAGTTTTTTCTCTACATCCCTATCTTCCGCTGTGGAATGGAGTTTCCAATATTCTGTTTTTAAATAGGCTGGCTATAATACACATGCCAGGACCTTTGGCTATTCCAATTCGTTTGTCAAAAATTTTTTATCACCTTTCACTCCTTGCTGATACACTGGCTGGGAGCCCTGCTAAGTGTGAGTCCTTGCTTCACACTGTGTCAGTAAGTTGACAAGCACAGAGCCTATGCCTGAGACTAATGTCAAACTACCTTGTGTCTCTTATGTTCCAGTTGCTATGACAGTCAGTGCTGCAATAATATCTTTAAATTTTCAATGAGCACACTGTTCAACTCCTTGCACTTTAGTGCATTTCATTTCAGCTACATCTCTAGACGTAATAATAAAAAAACCCCACAAACCTCTTGACATTAGGTCTGCACCAACTTTTAACTGATTAAACATACTGACTTTTAAAGATGTCTGTGCTAGACCACTCTTTTTTAATGCATTGTAGATTTTAACAGGTTTCCTTGTATATTAACACAAAAATGCAGGGAAAATGCAAATTAATTTCTTAAAAAATATGCCTACCAGAAGTATCGCAATGCCCTGTTCAGTCCCTGCAATATTCTCTATTCTTAAATGTTTGAATGTGTTCATCTCATCAATGTTAGTCAAGTTGATGAGAAGGTTAGAAGTCACAGTGTGTTTGGGAACAGTGTATGTAGGAGTCTCTCCATATAATTATATTTGCAAGAAATATCATTTATATTGTAACTTCTGACACTGGGTGTAGGTGGCAAGATTTTGGTAATAGTGATCCCTGCAGATGTGGCTTCTGTCAGTAGAAGCCAGGGCCAGCCCTGTGCCGTACAGAGATGGTTCCAGCCAGCTCCAAAATGGACTCACTGCAGGACACAGCTGAGCCCATCAGAGGAATTTGTGGTGCTTCTGGGAAAAAATGTTCAAGAAATAGTAAAAAAACCTACACAACAGTGAATGGGGGGTGGGTGTGGGAAGTGTGAGAAACAATCCTGCAGCCACCAAGGTTAGACAAGGAGGAAGATGTGCTCCAGGCTCCAGAGCAGAGATTCCCCTGGCACCCATGGAAAAGACCACAGTGGAGTGGGTACTTCCCTGTAGCCCATGGCGAGACTGCACTGGAGCAGAAATCCACACTGCACCCCATGAAGGACCCACACTGGAGCAGGTGGCTACGTCCTGAAGGAAGCTGGAGCCTGGGAGATCCCACACTGGAGCAGATTTATCCTGAAGGACTGTTGCCCGTGAAGAGGATGCAAGCTGGAACAGGGGAAAAGGTCCAAGGAGGAAGAAGCAGCAGAGAGGAACTGTTATGGACTGACCGTAACCACCCACTCTCCCCCTGTGCAACTCTCCCTGAGGACGGGAGAAGGTGTTTTGACTTTTCTTTATTTCTCACCATCCAATTCTATTTTTAACTGGCAATAAATGAATTTTCCTCAAGTCAAGCCTGTTTTGCCTGTAACAGTGATTGATAGGTGATCTCCCTGTCTTTATCTCAACCCACAGCCTTTTCTGTCTTATCTTCCTGCAACTCCCATTGAGAAGGGGTGTGAGAGAAGCTGGGGCACATCTGGCAACAAGTCATGGTCAACCCTCCCCACCTATGTGTTAAACAGACAACTGAGAAGCCATGTACGGTATTCAAAAATCTGTCAACATTTTCGTAAAAAAATAACATTTTAAAATATCTCTTTTCTTCTTTAAATTCATGGAATGGTAAAACATTTCTCTATAATTCTTAAATTATTTGTAGTGAAATTCACTGAAGATGTAATGCTGTTGGATCTGTTCTGTTGGACCAAAAAATCGTTTCCTCTCAACAGTACTAATGCCACTCATTCTCTATTTTCTAAAGCTTCCCTAGGGAATCCATGGGTGCTGGCAGCAGCTGGGGCATGGATATGGCACGTGGAAGGGAGTTACAGGACCTGGTTACCCAGCCAAGCAGCCTCCTGTGGGCTTGTCACTGTGACCTGAGTGCTCCTATAACCCAATCTTTCCTGGGTAAACTGAAACAACCATCCACCCCTTTTAGACCTTCTTCAGTCAATCCATATTTATACTACTTTTATAGATGGATTCAAAGCCAGAGGTGATCTTAAATCTCTCCTGTTCCTGTCTAAAATAAAAGACCTGGGAAATTACCCAAAATCCTCTTAGGGAGTAGTCCATTGAAATAATCAGGCTTAGGGGGTGCTGAGAATGTCATTAAAATAATGCCTTACAGGAGGGTGTCAGAACTGCCTTTTCTTTATCAGCAACAGCTTCTCTTCAATCCTCAGTCTTCGTTTGGTGCAGATGCTAATTTCCAGGATGTCTAGCAATAGAGAAGATTTCTCCCAGACCACTTGGAATACTTAGACGACAGCGCTGCAGCTAAAGGCGAACAAATGCAACCTAAGTCGACAGTGGTAACATGCTTCCTGGAAAAATCATCACTGCTGCAATCATTCTACACATGCTTTTAGAGGCAGCTTATATTTATGGGAAATTTCTGTAAAGCTTAGCAGAGAACATAAACCTCTCCTGAGACTTTTAACACTCCGTAAATTTTTATAATAAAAGGTTACACACACAGATATTTTTAAAAGAATATAATTGTCTCTGTAAGAGAAATGGTATTTCAGTAAATTTATATTGTTTCACCCTTGTTAAATTCTGTGGACTTTTCCATAATGTTATCTGGTCTACAAGCAGGAGCTCTGTATTGAGGTAATAAATGGAAGAATATACTTAAAATACCTTCAGCTACTATCTATCTATCTATCTATGTATATATATATATATAAAATCCATGTGTTTGTCTGATATTATAGCAGCACCAGCAGATCCGATAGGCTTGATAGTTTATACCTCTTACAACAAATGATAACTTTCAGTTGTGCAGAGAAAACCAGTACCTGCCTAGCATACAAGCGTTATTGTGATGGCTCAGTACGCAGTTTGAAAAATCTTTAGCTTTTCCATTTTGTCAAGTTGCTTCCACCAATTTATCAGGACCGTTTTCACCTTCTCTGAACTGAATTTTTTTTTAATCTATATTCTGCCAAGAGTTGCAGTTATGGGAAAAATTGCTGAATACATCTTGTTTGTGTTTGTTCTGGAAGATGGATCGCTATGAGTGATTAGAAGTGGAAATGGTAAATAAGAGGTCTACACTGTCTACAGAAAAAAACCCCAGCTTTTTATCTCTAAGTTACAGAGGAAATTATTAATGAACTAAGGAAAATAAAACATAGCTTCTGTTTTCAAAGGTTTCAAATGTAATTTAGTGGGGGTAAAATACTATGCAGCAATGTATTACCTACATGTTCTTTATCTGCCACCGTGGAGCAGAGGTGCTAAACAAAAATTTAAAATCTTTCTTGAGTTATTTTGGGTCCTTTTAAGCCAATTTCTTATGAAGCTTGTGAAAGAAATATTACTTTTTTTTTCTTTTTGTTGTTAATGATGATATACATGCTACGTGATGTGTATGTTATATCATTTGTTCAAATTCAACCCTTCTGTCGTACCATTCTCCTATTAAGGAGAAAAATAGAGAGTTTTAAAACTCTGTATTTTTGCTTTCTTTGACAAAATGCATTATTGTTTTCTCTGATTAAATGTTTTATTATTTTGCTGACTGTTAAAAGATATTTTGTGCTACGCTTTCATAGTACAAACATGAGCATTCACATGACTGCTTCTGCACTTACTGTATAGTCTACAAGTACCCTTAAGAGGGGGGAAGTGGACTCAGTGACCTTGAAAGGTGACTTGAGCCCTAGGTTTTTAATTTTGTTCCTTCCAGTTCTGGAAAACAAAACAAAAAAAAAATAGAGTTAATCTAACTGTACATGTATTTTTGTTAAAAAGTGGAAACTGGCACAATCGGGTTGAGGGAGGAAGGAATCAGACATGCTGACAAACTGACTTGAGGAACCAGCAGAGGAGGTGTGGGACTGGAAATGACCCTGCACAGTGACAATGACAGAGCTAGGACTGAAGCAGCAGAAGCACAGTACCAGCAGGGCATTAGGAAGGGACGGAGAGAGAGGGTGAGAACCAGCAACACGAGTTGAAAGGGTATCACATTATCAGTCTCTGTCCATGTTGCTGTGTTGACCCATGCCTCAAGACATCCAGGGTACTTGCAAGCAGCTGAGTTAATCACCCTTAACATGGTAGCTGGATGCAGAGATTCTCCATATAAATGCCAGATGACTGTGTTATCCTAAGAAACAAAGCTGAAAAATAACCTACTGGCTTAGAATACTTTATTGTCTCATCAGTATTCAGTACCATAGCAGCAGTTCAGAGTAGATGAAAACCAAACAGAGGAACAAAGAGGTTTAGAAGAGTAGATAAAAGTAGAGCAATGAAAGGAAAAACATGGCACTTAATGTACTCAGGGAAAGGTAGAGGGCAGTGGCAGAGCCTGAGGCTCTGTACTCATGGGAACTTTCTTCCAGTGCTGTATGTGTTACAGATGAGCATGTAACGTTGGGATCAATTTTTTATTGATAGTGGATGAACACAGAGGTCTTTTTCTGTCTTTGATATCTGAAGTGCTGTAATAATGATGTAACAGGTGTAACAGAGCTTTCTTGAAAATGTATGTTTCTTCCCTGTTTAAGGCATTTTTGGAAATGGGTTGTCACAATATATCCAGAACTCAGTTACTTTATTTGGATGTAATGGAGTAACTGGCCAAGAAATCACAGTATAGCGAAATTTGTACTGAAGTATGATGACTGTCACTCACTAATCTGACCAGTGGAAGATCAGGACCTCCCTTATCTGAACTTTTGGCAGAAGCATGCAAAGAAAAGGAAAATACTTTATAAATGAATGGTGATTCCTGGAAACGGATTTGCATGTCATATTTTATGGGAGGGGAAAGCTCACATTTGCAGACCTTTTGTAACGATCTTAACTGAATTTGACAGTTAAATTATTTGAGTCTCTACACAACTAGAAGATGAGGAAAACCACTTACAAAAGGGCAAAAACTTCTGTGTTAGACTTCATAACATGTCTGATACCTTGATCACAGGTTTGGTGTGGTTTTCCACTTGTCTGAACTGACGTGTACATACAGCAGTTTCAAATACATTCTCTGCAATACATATGTCTTACCTTACTATATTTAATATGCAAGCAGGGTGTCAGCAGAAATTATGGTGAAACCTGGAGACATCAAGGCTCTCAAGGCCTCTCATGGGTCAATGACTAGCACCAGTGCCTCCATGACATGGTCTGAATACTGATCTTTTCCATGGATTAGGCTTAGAAACCATAACAAACAGGTGTGTTCAAGTCTAAGGGGAGAGGAAATATTTCTGGAAACAATAGGCTGCAGGGAAGTGGACACTGACATGGCACTGACAGTGTGGCTTGGAGCAGAGGTCCTTGATTGTAATATCCTGGCACAGCACAGTCTCAGTAGCATAACTGACAATAACATAACAAACAACTGTACCAATTGGTCACTAGCAGCGTGCAAGGAAACTGAACTCAGAATCAAGGTGAATAAAGCGAAAAGTTGGTGGAGAGGGTCATGGCAAGTAGGGTCTTAGATCAAGGTTTGCCTAACAAACAAAACAGCTCTTATGTTTTGTGCTTAAAAAAATCAGAGGGGTGTAAAAAAACCTCTTTGATGGATTACTCAGGGATCTTTCTCTAGAATAATTTATTCCCCTTGCTAAATTATTTGCTCCTCAGTTTCACATCTTTCTTTCTCTTTTTTAGAAAGTTTGAAGGTGAGAGCTAGATCAAAAGATTTGACTTAAAGCTTGTAGATTTATTTTCATAAGCTCCCAAAGCAAATAAAGTCCGGTTATCGAAAATGGTTTATCTATCCATAAGTTTGGTTTGAAACACCATATATAAGACTTATGCGTACTAAATAATAAGAATATGGAGGAAAAGCATCTTAATTACAAGATTTATTATTTAAATGTTCAGATTTATAAATCATGAAAGACAGAACATTGGTTCATGTACTCCCACAAGATAATGTTAGGAGTTCTGAAGGAGGTGGTTTTGGAATAACTTGTTGACAGGGGGAAAAAAAAAGTTTTCATCTACATATTAATAAAAAGTGAAAAAATAGGTTGGGTTTTCATCTGTATATTAATAAAAAGTGAAAAAATAGGTTGGATTATGTCCATCTAGTGAAAGATGTCCCTGCTCATGGCAGGGGAGTAGGACTAGATGATCTCTAAAGGTCCCTTCCAACTTAAACCACCCTGTGATTCAGTTTTTCTATATCTGTATTATCTATAGAACAAAAGAAGTGCTATTCTGCGTATGAGCAGAGCACCATGTAGACCACCATGTACACTTCAGGAATAATGTGATTCAGTTTTTCTATATCTGTATTATCTATAGAACAAAAGAAGTGCTATTCTGCATATGAACAGAGCACCACGTAGACCACCATGTACACTTCAGGAATAATGGTAACTACTTCTCTCTTTCTGGTTTAATTTACTTTTAGTTTTTCCTGTTATTTCCTAGGAGTTAACCAAAACTGAGGCTAAAACCATCAACATCTTGGACAGTAAGAACTTCCTTAGAACTAGCTAATTTAGATAGACAAAAATCTTTCTGGAGAAAAAAAAAGTAAATTGCTTTTAATGATATGTTTAAGTTCCTACAAGTTTGTTAAGTGGTAAATTGCTTTTAATGATTGTTTTAATGATGTTTAAGTTCCTACAAGTTTGTTAAGTGAAAGAATCATAAGTAATACATTAATACAACATGGCATCTAGTAATGAACAGATAGAAAGAGATAGACTTTAACATGGCATCTAGCTAAAATAAGTAATGAACAGATAGAAAGAGATAGACTTTAACAGGGCAAAAAGTGTCCCCCAAAATACTATGCAACTATCATCACTTTAATTCAACCTTAAAAAGTGTCCCCCAACATAATATGCAACTATCATCACTTTAATTCAACCTAGAGTCCATAATATGCTAATATACAAGAAAAAGAAGATCTTGAGAAGAGAATATCAGCCAGCAGCTCTCAAACTCTGGTTTGCTATTATGTTTATCTCTTTTCAAGAACACATAAGAAAGTTCTAATTTTTTTTTCTGCCTTCTAAAATCTCAGGCATTGATTTTGATGTCTTGAGTCTTTAAGGACTTAATGATTTATGTCAGTGCTGACATCCAAACTTTCAAAAATTTAGATCTATATGTTTCTTAGGAGAAAACCTGGCACCTCCAAAAATGTTGGCTAAGTTTCAAGAATCAAATATTGAAATTTAAGAAATGCCAAATATGTATTTTTTTTTTTTTGTTGCAACTTGATTTTTACACATGCTGATTAATGTTTCAGTCCTCTGATTGGATCAGAATGTAAACTCACAAATGAGCATGGCATATCCTGGCTTTAACCTAAACCAATTTGTCACTGTTAGTGAAAACATTATGTGTCTATGCAGATGTGTGTGTATATACATGTTACATCTCCAATACGGCTAAATCTGGGTTTAGCACCGCAGAACAGAACAAGGCCAGGCCACATGCACTAAACCTGAGGGAAAATGGCACAATCTGGCTTATGTCCATGTCATCAAATTATCTTCCCCTCCAAGAAGGGTTGTTTAGCCTAGAGAAGAGGGGGACCTGGGGAGACCATATGGTAGTCTTCCAGTACTTAAATGTGTCTTTCTCTCAGTTTGCTTTACATTTTACCTCACGCTGTTGATATGACATGCAGTGCCAGTACATTCTACAAATACCTGTAAACATCAAGGAAAAAAGGCTTTATTTCAATCATCTGCAATCAATACACCTCAGTGAACACATTCTTCTGCCCATTTCTCTGAAGTCTTGTGTCACATCTTTATCCTGTGGTGGTCATCCAGGTTCTTTGATTTATTGACAATCCAGCCCATTCTCCATTTAGGGGTTTCCCACTGAAGACTATCTCCTTCTCCCAGCCCGACTCTCTGCCTACATCTATCCCTTTTCCTCAGCTGCTTCTATCACATTAACTAGTCACAGTCTCTGTGTCCAACCACTTACAACTTTTCTTTCCTTCTGTTGTGATTTCTTTTCCATGCACTTACAGCTCTCTTTCTCACTCAGCCCTAGCTCCTGTGCTCCCACTTTCAGCACACTTCATGTCCCAATCTCTTTCTTTTTTTTACTCCCACATTCTGAATTTTTGCCCTCTGCTTTTCTCTATCAAACTATTGAGTAGTCACTAAAATAATTGGAAAGACAGGGTCCCAGAGCCATACTTTGCCTTCAAAAGCTTGATTAAGAACTTCCAGCAAAGCTCTCCAGTTCTTATTGCTTTCAATGGTCTCCTGTCAGGTTGTTTTCTGTGGATGATGAATGCCTTGTGCTTCTGTTCAGGACTGGGAATGGAAAAAAGCTCAAATGTGCTGTACGAGAAGAGTTGTTATGCTCTAGTTAAGTCTTACGTATCAGGTGCGTATTGTGATTATTCGGATATTTATGAACAAAGCAATTTAAGGTTGGTTTTTGCAGGTTCGGCAAAGAGTGTTCACAAGAACAGTCAAACCATCAAAACAAAGGGTTGCAAAAACATTAGAACCTAATTTCTCCCATAGATTTTTTTTTTCCTTATTTTACTTTACTATCTGAATGCCCCGGGTTAAGCTGAGACAGAGTTAACTTTCTCCATAATAGCTAGCAAGAGGCTGTGTTTTGGATTTGTGCTCAGAAGAAAGCTGATAAAAAGTGATGTTTACCTGCTGCCAAGGTCTTTCAGCTCCTCTGGCTGTCTGCAAACAGGAGAAGCTGGGAGGGAGCACAGCCCCAGTGACTAGCCCAGGATTTGATCTTAGGTTCAGGATTGAGCCCCAGAGTGGCCAATAATCTATTCCATAACATACCCGTCATGCCCAGTATATAGGTGAGGACCTTCTGGAAGATCGGCCCTTTTGGTTCCGGATCTCATTTGCTCAGGATCATCTCTCTCCAGGTGGTCGCTCTCCCAAGGCCTTCTCCCCCACCCCGGTCAGCTCTGGGTCTGGGACACTCGGACTGTTCTCTCTGTTCTGTGAGTGCGGTTTCGGGACTCTCCCTGCTCCGGGATTGTTAGCCAGGAACAGGCTGAGCCTTGGTCATCGGGTGGGGGGGCAGTATTACTGTGTGTCACTCATTTGTATATTTGTATATAGTATTATTTTCAATATTATTGTAGTTTAGTTATTAAACTGTTCTCATCTCAACCCACGAGTCCTTTTTTCCCTTTAATTCTCTCTGCCATCCTTGGGTGGCGGGGGGGGGGGGGGAGGAATTGCGTGAGTGGGTGTCTGGTTTGGCCCATCACACTGAATTAAAGGAACTTTTGGCTGAAATATTAAATTATAAAAATCTATTAAAACTATTAATAGAGATGTTGTAACTATAACTAATATTTCAGTCTTATGCAAACTGACCAAACTCCCACCACCTTCTGGAAACACTCCCCTCATGCAGTAAACAATCCTTCACCTGAGTTCCTTGCAGGTCATTATGAACTTACTTGTCATAAAAGTTTCTGTCCAGGTTGGTTTTTTTTGTTGTTATTCCTTCATATTTTTTTATCATAAAATAATTACATTTTCAAAGTAATTTCTTAATCAATACAGATATTAATTGACAAAAAGAAAGAAGCAAGATGAAGTAGTTCTTCTTTTTCATCTTTAGTCACCCTAATCACTTTCTTCCAGTACATTTCTTCATTGTCAGTATGATTTCAGGTTGTAGAAGAGGACATGAACAAAATGGAAAAATATCATAGAAAGAAGACAATCAGAGAGTGAAAGAGTAGCAAAATGATCTGACGTAAAATACTGAAAAGTGCCACCATGTTATAGTCTATGTTTTGAATACTTTCTTCCATTAACAAAGGAAGTATTCTTGCAACCTGTAGGGATTAAAGGTTTTCCCCATTGATCTCAGCTGCAGGCTTCATATATTTTTTGAGGGCACTAGGATTTGGGTAACGCTAAGAATAAAGATATATCTATGTAAGAACATATTTACACACATATAAAAAACCTGATAAGGAAATATGCTGATTACAGAAATTTCTCTCATTTTGAATGTGACCCAGTGCAATGGGATCCTTAACCTGACACACTCTAGTTTTTCACAACTTGACTATAAATAGAAGATTGTTGGTTTTGTGGCTTAAGAATCTGCTGGACTTACATTTATGAAGTACAGGTACACAAATTGCATATTTCACCATCAAAGCTGATCTTAACTGTCAGTATTTTTCCATCTAGAATGCTTCTTTATTTTTCCTCTTTGCATAACGAGACTTCTAAAAGTAAGAAAAAAATTTGTTTCTTATAGTAATAAAAAAACCCAAGCCACCAGTGCTATCAGGTATTTCTAAATATGATAATATTTTAGTAAAGGTATTTGAAAGCATATGCAGTTTCAGTTCCTGTGTGCCTATCCGTCTAAGTAAAATAACTTGCAAAATGCTAATTTTGAACTGAAGGACAAGCAAGCAACAAAATTCATTCTGTTATTCTTACCAGACTTCACATCTATCAAATAAAATATAATTTGATATTCCAAGAAGCAGGTCTTCAACACAGTGTACAGGGAGCTACACAAACAAATCTTTTTAATGTAAACGTGACTTGAGCACATAACTTCCCAAGAGGGATCTATGAAAGGTACCCCTCATCATCTCTAAATGCACTTGAGTCAAAAGGAGATCCCTGAAGGATATAAACACTTTTTTGTTATGTTAATTAAATACTTGTAGCTCTAGCAATTTGTTTTTAACTACTAATCTACCAAAAGAAGTAAAAAACACAGTAAGAATGAAGGAAGGAAGGAGTTATTTTTGTGAGGACAAAGGAAAGATATTTTGTAACTATCTAAAAAGATCACAACCTTTATATAACCAGTCTCGAAAATATCTTTTATTACGGTAAGTTAGCCCTAGCTGGTTCTATTCTTTTTGCTCTGTATGAAACAACCCTTAAAATTTGTAAGTTTTGTATTGTTGTCAGTTTTATATAGAGGCTATTTGAAATACATTTTTTTACATGTTAAAACAAGGACTAGACTGGTTTTACTCTGTATATTTCAGGATGGAGAAGATCTTCTGCATTTTATTATTAGCAGAGATGTTGATACTTTTGAAACTCCATATTTTCTACTGCAGAATGGGAGGAGATTTTCTGTGGCTTCTGTTCTAGGACACTGTTCACAAGCAAGCAAATTAAATAGGAAGGCACATTAGTAAAGAGACTGAAAAAGTCATTCCATAATTAAAAAAACAAATAGTTTGGAGCTGATTTTAGAAAAGTAATTAAAATTGAATATTCAGAATCAATCTTAGACTAAAGAACACGATGATAATGAAATAAACAGTCAAAAATGGTAATAAAATGTAAAATCCGTTATATACATGACTTCTTCAGGATAGTAGCGTGAGCCACAATTAGAAACAGTGAAAGAACATATGATGAAATAATGACTGCTTATGGTGGTTGAACAGATATTTACTATAATTTTAGTGAGGCTTCCAACAGTCTCCTAAAGCATCCTTATGAACGACCTGATGAAGTATGTAGATTAGATAAACAGACAGTGAAGTGGATTGCAAGGTGGATGAACTGAGCCAGGCTTTAATGATTATGATGAGCACCATGAAGTCCAGTTGGAGGCCAGCCAGAAATGGTACACCACAGGGTTCAATACTAGTGCCAACACTATTCAATACCATAGAATCATGGAATGATAGAGTGGTTTGGGTTGGAAGGGACCTCAAAGATCACCGAGTTCCAACCCCCCTGCCATGGGCAAGGACACCTCCCACTAGTCCAGGTTGCTCAAAGCCTCATCCAGCCTGGCCTTGAACCCCTCCAGGGGTGGGGCATCCACAACTTCTCTGGGAAACCTGGTCCAGGGCCTCAGCACCTTCAAAGTAAAATATTTCTTCTTAATATCTAATCTAAATCTGCCCTCTCTCGTCTTAAAGCCATCACCTCTCATCCTATGACTGCACTCCCTGATCAAGAGTTCCTCCCCATCTCTCCTGTAGGTCCTCTTTAAGTACTGGAAGGCTGCTACAAAGTCTCCCAGCTCTCTCAGCCTGTCCTCAGACAGGAGGTACTCCAGTCCTCTGATCATCTTCGTTGCCCTCCTCTGAATTCGCTCCAACAGGTCCATGGCCTTCTTACGTTAGGGTCCACAGAGCTGGATGCGGTACTCCAGGTGGGGTCTCATGAGATTGAAGTAGAGGGGGAGAACCACCTCCCTTGACCTGCTGGGCGCTCTTTTTTGATGCAGCCCAGGTCTTTCTGGACTGCAAGTGCACACTTCTGGGTCATGTCAAGCTTGTCATTATCTTCATTAACGACCTGCTTGATGGGACAGGATATTCTTAGCAAGTTTGGAGACAATACAAAGCTGGGAGGAGTAACTGATAAGTCAGAGGGTTGTGCTGCTGTTCAGTGGGACCTTGACAGGATGGAGAACTGGTCTGAGAGGGACATTATGACATTCAGCAAAAGAAAATGCAAAGACCTGCACCTGGGAGCAACAACCCCATGCACCAATACATGCTGGGGTCAGACCAGCTGGAAAGCAGCTTTACAGAATATGCCCTGGGGGTTCTGGTGGACACCAAGTTGACCATGAGTCAGCAATGTACCCTTACAGCAAAGGCTAATGGTATCCTGGGATATGGGCTATTACCAGCATGTTGAGGGAGATAATCCTTCCCCTCTGCTAAGCCCTGGAGAGACACACCAGGAATATTGTGTCTAGCTGTGGGCTCCAAATTACCAGAGAGACACAGACATACAGAAACGAAGCCAGTGAAAAACCACAAAGATCATCTGGAGCATCTGACATACAAGTTGAGGCTGAGAGAGCTGGGACTGTTCAGTTTCAAGAAATGAGAGTCTTAGTTGAGAGTTCATTTTCATCGTGCAGGATGGGGCTGGTGGGAGAATCTTACCAGTATGTACAAATGCCTGACTGGGGAAGTACGGAAGAGGAAATCAGTTTCTCCTCAGTGGTATCCAGTGAAAGAACAAGAAACAACGGGCTGGCATGAGTTGAAATACTATTGATTTTAAAATATCATATGGGTATGTGAGTTCATGCTTTATGCATGTACATTGTCTCACAGAAAATCTCTGACTGCAGGCCAGGGAAAGATGGTCTAATCTATCTTGCATTTCAGCAGGTTAGGCAACTTAAATACAAAAAACGCTTCACTTACCATTAACATTTTGATAAGGGGAGAAAGGAAGGAACAGAAAGGAAGGAAAAAAAGGAAAATCTTTTACTTCTGAGTACTAGAGAAAACTAGTGAGAAATATCAAGCTCAACCTTACAAAGGCAATATGCACTGATGGTCTCATCAAAATATGAGATCAGGTTGCTTGCTAAGAAAAACAAACAAACAAACTCAACTCACATAGTCAGCCTGAGCAGATGCCACAAATAATGTGTGTATTTTTAAGTGGTCTAATAGTATATGTGGGCCATTGTAGGATCTTTCCTAACCTCTGTTTCTTAAGTTACTAAAGGAAGGTAAATAGTTGATTAGAAAGAATACTAAGATGAAATATTATTGCCTATCCTCATTAAGGAATGCCAGTATGGTATGCTTGTTGCTTGATCATTTTAATGTTACTAAGTCTTCCTCTTTCCAAGCATACACATGTATGTACAAGTATATTCTCCTGAGTTTATGTTTAAGTACTGTAAAACTGTTTGCATTCGGACTACAGCCTTTTAGTTTTTTCTTTACTGGCACACACTGTTATGCTGTAGGCATTCCTACACAGCAATGGTATCACTGGTCTTTTCTGCTCATGTTAAATCCGTTACAAAGTCCTACTGAACTAAGAAGATGAAGGCAATAATAATTTATCACTCCATACAGGGAAAACATAGTGGTAGCCGTACTAATGTTGATGAATACAAAGCCCTGCTATTTTTCTGAACAAACTGAGGTATCTCCAGTGAGAATTCGGAAAGACTTTAATCAACTTAATTATCTGTTATTTTTGCTTAATTGTTTATGACTAAAATTATTGTACGTTAACTGAATTTTATGTAGGCTAGTTGGATAACTATTTTAAGTGTGACTCATCTTCAGAATCAGAGATGGCATTCACTAGACAACAGCATAAATTGCAGTTGGCCTGGAATTTAATATAATCACAATAAAATAAAGTTTCTCAATGGATGAGATAAAGCAAAGTGAATGATGACATTTTTATCTGTCATAAATATATGGTCAATTTTTAAGCTATCTACAGGTTTGCAAAATAGTTGTGAAATATCTGGCAAGCTGATAAAATAAAAGTTTGGAGATCAAGAGTAAAATATATATATATAAGTAAAATGGCTATGCTTCATCGTTCTTGTGATTGAATTTTCTCATTTGAAATGTCAGGAGACTAAACCATTTCCTTTATTTAGAATGTGCATCACTTAATTAAATTTGTTCTATATTGTAGAATCAAAACCCATCACTGTTCCATTGCTAGAAATTGTATTTGGGTTATAAGCAAGATAGAAAAGAAAATATTGCAACTTTGTGACAAGTTTATAAGACCTAATATTCTTCTGGTTTAATGAACTGTCATCTTGAAAGCCTCAGCCCCACTCGTCACTGAAAAGTAGTAAACATAGTTGTACAGTAACTGCCAGAAAAGAATGTGCATAGACCCATGATACACCTACGTTTGTGTCCCTGAATATACTAAAAAAATACAGTTGAAAAGCATTTAAAACTGTTTCTCTGAATATCAGCAAAACATTGTGAGTTAACTTTAGAAACAAAAGCAATTTGTTTAAATACTGTGCCTTACCAAAAGTTGCATGATAAATGCATCACTGTATATGGTTCTAATTTACATACATATCAATTGTCAAGAAAGCATAATCTCATCTTAATTCAACTGAAAGCAGTACTTTGTTTCATTTCTGAAGCTATCATGTGTGAGACACCATCCCATATGTATCATTTTATCATCTTAGTTACTGCCATGCATTTATCTCATCGGCTGATGACAAAACATCATGTAGTAATGACTTGTAGAGACTGATGGAAGCCATTATACAACATCACCAACTATATTCTAGGCAAGATTAAGCAGCTTATTTTTCTAATTTAGAGGGTGGTTGTGTTTATTGCTTTGCAAATATATTCTTTTTACTGTGATGCTCATGTTTTAAGTCAGCTATAGCAGAACTATGTTTTCATTGGACTTGCTATAAGGAGGAAACCTTTTTTTAGTGTTTTGCTTCCTGAGAAAAGGATATTACATACTGGATAATATCCGGTAGCTGAACCAAGCTAACAAAGCAGGCATTCTTCCATTCCTTGAAATTTGTATTGAGTCACTGGAAAACACAATCATGTAAATCCTGAAATAGCCTGTGTCTCTTGCTTCATAGAAAGACATTTTTGTGGTTTTTTTTTTGTTTTGTTTTGTTTTTTTTTTTCCCACAAAGAAAAACAGTACATCCAATTGCAATGCTCCTGCAGGTGTAGAGATTATTTTTTTTCTGTTGACATATGTGAAAATTGGAAACTTTTTTTAGACTACCTATTTTTTGATAATGTTAGTGAAGGATCTTACTCAAACTATTGTCAGCAAAGGACCTTGCCTCTATCATCAAAAATTGTTTTGGTGACTACTATTTCAGGTGCTTTCCC